>NW_009223720.1:0-3382 GCF_000690835.1 Fulmarus glacialis | reverse complement strand
TTGCGGAGTTTAATGTGAAATGTTTGGACATGGGCCTACCCCTTCCCATTAAAACGAAGGAAAAAAGGGCTTAATCTAGGCTAGGGCTGTTTCAATATTTAGCTGACAGTAACCTGCCCATGTGTTTGCCCGCAGGCAGGCACAATCCATCAGCTTGGGCGCATCCCTGACACCACTGGTAAAGGCCAAAGGGAGCTGTTACAGGTAGGACCAGGTGTCTCATGGCATAACATCAATCTCCTTTAAGGGAAAGTACTTTAAAGGAGAAGAAAGCCTACATTTTTGTGAGAAACAGAATCACAGGGTATTTTTTGTGCAATGGGCTATGGAGGATTTTAACACTTCTAACACTTGTTTCAGGCCAGTGAAAGTTGAAGGGCAGGGAGCCCTACGATGTAAGTCCCATTTGGCTATCAAAGGGGGACAGCATGGAAAGGGATGCTGGGGACTGGTTCTCACCTGGGACAGCCACTGCTGGGGTAGTGAGAGGGGAGGACAGTCCCTAAGGGTCCCTTTGAGAGGGAAGATGCTGAGCTCCATCCCTGTGTGCGGGTCTTGCCAACAGACGGACCCTTCTGGGAGGAGATTCCTCTGAACAGGAATCCTGACCCATCAGTTGTCCTCAGCAAATAACACAGCAAGCACAGGGACCTGCAAGCACTCCTGCCTTGCTGTTGTGGCCACCACTGAACCCAAGAAGAAGAAGCCGGGACTGATCCTGCCCCGTGCCCAACAGACTGGGCCATTCTGCACTGTGCAATACAGCAGAAGGGCTCTACCAATTTCAGAGAGGAGAAAACACGTGCCTTGACTTTCTGCAGGTGTTTTTCTCCAGCAGTTTGTGCCAGTGGTGTCTCCGGCTTCATTTCTCGGCAAAATGGAAGCCCTTGGTTTACAGAGTCGGGCAGTTAGGCGGTGTCTCCCCCCTGTACCCGATCAGGCCCTCACACCTCTGCAGGATGAAGCGTTGTGGTCCCCTCTACGTGGATGGGAGGAGCTCGCCCAGCTCCCAAGTGACTGGGGGTTGGAGATGAATTGTCCCCTGCTCTGCCCACTGCACCAAGCTTCGTACTTTGCCCCTTTACAGCTCCACTGTCCTGTCCTTTCAGCATCAGCACTTTTGGGTAGCCAAACTCCATGCAGATTAATTTCCTGAAGTTGGAGAACACCCTTCCTAGGGGAAGAAAACCTGGTTTCAAGGACCAGGGCTCAATGCCTATTCAATAGAAACAGCAACTGGTGGACCAATGCTGCAAAGGACCACGCCACTGCCTACACACACCACCATCAAAATGACAACTGCAAACGGCCCCACCATCCCATTTCCCTGGCATGGGGAATGTGCACGGATGTGTTCGCAGAGCCCAGCCACAGCCCAGCTGCACCACTGCATGCCCTTGCTCTGGCAGCTATCACACAGGCTCTTGGCCAGTCCCAGCTATGCCACCAAAATACAAGTAGAAAAGGTTTGTGAAAACCTCTTCCACCAGAACAAAGTCGAACCTTGCCTGAAATACGGAATAACAAAGGATTTTCAGGAACTACTTATCAATAGCCCAAGGAGCAGAGAGCTTACAATATATAGATCACATTGGGATTTATTTGCTTTTCTCCCTACAGAAGGATTTCCACAAGAAAAATAACTTTGCTTAGGTGTTCTAGAGCCCACTTCATCCTAATGTTGTTGAACATGTTTTTGATTAGCTGATTTAAGTAATTCTTACTAAATGTTGCTCAGTTGCAAGGAATCAAAAGGCAAGCATCTCAAATATCACCTGCTGTGCCTCATCAGGTGTGATAATAGCACCGATTAAGTGAAGAGCCTTCGGTGCATAGAAATCACAGCGCTGTGCATGTGAAATCAAGATACTGGAATATCCCTGAGCACTTGGGTGTTACAGCGAGTTCAGCTCCAGGCTTGTCCTGAATACAGAGCAGAGCTGTCTTAGCATCCCAGAGAAGTGTCCTAGTCTGTAGCTCTTGGGCTTTCACCCAAAGTATCGAGGCTTTAAACTTCTGGAGATTTACTGTAGACCACATCCATTTTGTGAGGTAGAATGATCTAGTCTCTTCTGAAAGAGAAATCTACTGTTGTTTCACTCTGGTTCTTCTTAATTAAAAAATAAAAGTATTTCAGACAATACTTAGATTTATTCTGTGCGAGATACGAAAGCGAGCTCAATTTTGCTCACTAGGATGCTGGGGTAAATCTGATGCAACTCCCTGAAGCCAAACAGCTCTTCAGCACAAATCAAGTGCCCTTAAGTTTTGGCTTGTTGTGATAAATTTTCAACCAATTAAAGAGGTTTTCCATTAATTTTTTTTTTTGTACAAATGGCTTTTTCTAGTGAAAAAGCCTCAGCTAAATAGAATTCTTCTAAACATACTGCTTCTTTTTCATGGAAAAAAAAAGATAGCAATTATTCTTTATTACCTCTAATCCTTGGGGACCTTCACCTTTCTACTTCTTCAGTCCTCATCAGATCCATCAATGCGTATTTTAAAAGTTCAAAGTATAAAGTTAATGCTTTCAGCATGCAAGTACCATATAATGCAATTCTTATCAGAGATGTGCTCATAATTCAGCAAATTGAACTTTGCAGCTACTTCCCTGGAAAGCTGTTCATAAAGAAACTCAGCTAATGGCCATTTCAGAAAACATTATGCCATCCGCCGCCGACGAGCAGCCAGGGAAAATCCACAGAAATGGATGCTGGTTTGACTCTCCAGATGATAGATCCCACCTTTAAAGATAGTGAAACAAACAGAGCAATAGACTTTTTTCTTTTTTCTTTTTTTTTTTTCCCCTGAGAAAGCAGAAAACCCTTCAACATAAGAGCTGAGAAAATCTTTATTCTGTAATATTTGCCTCATCTTCCCACTTTCTTCACGAACGAGAAAATGGCCAGGTGCTGTTTGCAGCCTTACAGCAGTGAGATGCTCCTTCCAAAAGTGCAACAACAGCTCAAGAGCTGCTTCATGCCAGTACCATCAGCTCATCAATGGAGGGGAGTGGAAAATGATGGTACCGCAGGATTTGGGGGTTCCCGTGTGCCATAGTACCCCAAGTGACTCCCAGCCAGGACCAAGGGCAGCAGGGTGGGAAACCGGGGGAGCTGCGTGCATGTTCAATAAGCGGAAGCCAATAATATGGTGCAGACAGAAACGTTTCCAGCACTCAAAGGCAGCGTTTCCCAGCTGGGAGCAGAAGTGGGGGTTGGCAGGAGGGGCCACCCCAACAGGTCTGGATGGGGATGTTAGGCAGTTGCTTTTCCGCCTCCTCCCCGGTCGGTCAGTACTGGGAGCTCGGAGATGGAAGCCCTCAATGCCATTTGTGTCTCCAGAGCCATTTGTGTCTCCTGCCGCGTGGGGTAGCGCTGGG
>NW_009223719.1:17327-53160 GCF_000690835.1 Fulmarus glacialis | reverse complement strand
TCCCCCTGCACCCCGAGCTTGCCGGCGGACTGCCTGTTTGCTGTGGCCCACCGGTGAGGGGGGCTGCGGGGATCCGCCAGAGCTCGCGTTGGGTGAGGGGGAAGAACTGGGTGAGGGTCTAGG
The DNA here is from genome assembly GCF_000690835.1 of Fulmarus glacialis. Lineage (NCBI taxonomy): Eukaryota > Metazoa > Chordata > Aves > Procellariiformes > Procellariidae > Fulmarus > Fulmarus glacialis. The sequence goes on along the minus strand of NW_009223719.1, from coordinate 53,037 downwards.
AGCTTGGCTGTCTGTGTTCTTCCTTATAACCCTCATCTCTTCCCTTAGCTCCCGCAAAGCAATAAGAGGTAATAATATTTGATGGCCCCTTAATTCTAGTTATTTATTGTTTCATTATATCCACTTATTGTTCCCTTGTCAAGCAGGTCATTTATCATAGTACGGTTTTCTGATACGTCTTTCCAATAATAGGTTTTCACACTGTTCCTGCGGAACTTAAGTTTCTTATCACTGAGGTGGCAAAAAAAGCCCCAACCCTAGAATTGAAAAAACTGGAGCCACGTGCCTTGTGAGGCGGTATTCATTCAAGTCCCCTGAAATACCAGCACTAGAGTGAAACTGGCCTGGTCCTCGCTTCCTGGAGCAAAGTGAAACTGGTTAGTATTGCTATGGTGTTGGACTTTTGAAGAGGGCTAGGAGTGGATGTGGAGCTGGCTGTTGGAGATATTTTAAGGAAAGAACCCCAAAATCATCTTGTGAGTGAGAAAGATTTGTGTATCTTGGTATTAACTTAGTGGCATCTAGGAAAATGAGGGAAGGCAGGACAAATAGCAATCCTCTTTTTCACTCGGTAGAAAAATGGAAAATCCTGTTCACAGAGAAATGGAGCTTCTGCTTTCTAGAGAAGTGGCCTCCAATTTTTTTTGGCTGTGCATGCCTGTCAGTAAAAAAAAAACTTTTTAGCATGCACTCCCAATGTATGTATATTTATTGATTTATCAGTTATATACAGGTACTACTGTACTGATATATACATTATAAAACATACTCAGAAATTAAGAAAGGATAAGATAAAGGTGAAATAACACTATTTTAAAATATTATTTATTAAGTTACAAAAAAATGTTTTCTTCCCACACTTCAGTGGATTGTCTTGCATGTGTGACCCACTTTACAGACCACTGTTCTAGGGCGCTTAGGTTTCAAAATTTGGTTAGGACTACTCTCTTCTGGGCAAATAGAAGCTGGGTGTCATGTCAGTGCTAGTGCCACTGCAGGGGAAACTTTTTCACTGGTTTACAGTAAATGCCTTTTTCAGCAGGCAAGGTCTTGTTAGATCTTTGAAAACATCATTCTGTCCTGTGGAAGGTAAGTTGTGTAGGTGGACTAAGCTTGGCTAAGGCCACATAGTGACAGGACTGGGCACAAGAATTTGGGGAAACCATGCTCTAGCAAGTTTAGGTATGTTATTCTGAAGTGATCATTCCTGATTTCATAAGAATATAAACATAATCAGCTGCTGAAAACAAAGAATTTATTTTCATGACTTGGTTGATTTGTGTGGGTTTGTGTTTTTTTTGTTTGTGTGGGGTTTTTTTTTGTTTTTTGTTTTTTTAATCCAGGCCTGGACACAGACTATCTGGTATTTGAAGATATTAGTGCAATGCCTTTTTATGTTTTTTGTTTTCTCACACATCTACATTCTATGCTTGTTAAAAGGGATGAGATACTCTGCATTTCTAGAACTATACCAGTTGCTGGCAAATACTGTAACTTTAGAGTCCAGGAAACTGAGGGAAAGTGATTACATTTTTTTTCCTGTTGTTAGGAATCTGGCATGTCTTGAAACAGAAGTTGAGATTACTAATTTTAAGGAGATGTAGGCTTAGAAATGGTAACTAAAACAGGGTGTTGAGATTAGTCTTAAATTTCTTAAGTTAGCTTTTGTATAGGGTACTAGCAGTTTTCAAAATAGAAAAACTGAAGATTGTGTGATCTAATCCCATCATCTTGATTGTAAATTGGGTTCGTTGCTCATGGTGAGGCACAGAGAGGGTGATGTGACAGGTACACCTTTTACGGCTCAGAAAAGGGAGAAGAAAATCATGTTTCTTACAGGGATGTTTCTTTAGTAACTGAGAAGAGGGTTCAACTCCTCTATGTGTTCCTGATTGTTAGGAGGTGACTGTAACAAATTCTAGTACTTTGCAATAAAGCAACCAAGAGGAGAGAGATTCTTACTGTCTTCCATCTTCTGTCCTTGCAGGACATCTTTCCTCGACCAGCCTGGGCTTTCTGTGTCTGATGGCCAGGGACTGCGCAGAGAACTGAGAAGACGTGCCGATTTCCCCAGTGCTTCTAGACTTCTGAATGAAAGCAGTGACTGTGAGCTGTGTTTTTGCTTTGTACCCACATCACAAAGTTATTCTTAGTATCAGAGCACAGGAATTGAGAAAATTGTAAACTAATGTGTTGAAGTTAACTTTGTAAGCTTTCTTTGGTAGTGCATCTGTTCACAATGTGTTTAAATAAAGCGTCATTTAGTATCAAGGTGTGCCCAATTAGCAAGGTATACCTCCTCACCTGCCAAAGCAAGCTCAGCCTTCCATAGTAAGTGCTTCTCTGTGATTAAATAGGATTTGGTTTAGGGCTAGTTCTTGGATGAGATTTTTCGCAAGCTTACCACTGGCTGGGACAAAGGTTGCAGGCAAATTCAGAGCATGTTTCACTAAAACAAGCTAATATAGGTTTCTGGATTCTTGCTGTACCTCCTGCCCTCCCTAGGCTGTGGCTGAAAAACTTCAAGTACTCCCACTCACTTTTATGGAAGTGCACACAGAGCTGTGCTGATTTGTTTGAGTATTGTGGCATGTGCTGTGAGAAACTGTTAGATATTAGAGCACAGGTGAAGAGGCTGCACTTAAAATAATGGGGATACTCTTCTGGTAATGATCTGTGAGAGAGAAGGGTAACTCAAGGGAACATGCATGTACTTTTTCGAGGACAGTAGGTGAATGAAGAAGGGTGATCTTTTTTTCTTTTTGCTAGTTGTTCATGTACCCTAATAAAATGCCCTTTCTATCTATAATTGATTGGCTTTGGAGAGCTCCCAAAACTAGGTTGCTTTTTGCATTTCTTTAAGCTTTTTTATTTTTTTATTTCCATGATTTCCCTTAGAAAGAGAGGGGGAACATTTCTTGCATTCATGGGAACTGTTCAGTAGGTATGAATTTACTAAGAACAAACTAAGTTTGTTTTCAGAAACCATTATTATTTTCGGCAGTGGATTTGTTCATGAAAGCAACTAAGGCTAGTTGGTGTCTACTTGAAATATACAGTGCAAGTGGTAACTAAAACTGTTGTTAGTGATGTAGGTCAGCCTCCATTGGCAAGATCTGCAACGTTGGCCATGTTGTGTTATTGTCTGACTACAGAACTGGCTTGTTCTTTTACCAGTGGCATAGTTGCTTCAGTGGTGTCAGTAGTGCAGTCATGAGTTCAGATGGCAGCCGCTAGTTTTTATTATGTGTAGTCTAATACTGGTCTTTTGAGTTTTGAGGGCAAAACAACTGGATCCGAGTTTGTACATGCACTGCCAGTGTTACTCCTAGTGGGATGGGTCAGGTGGTAAGCAATTTAAAATGGACTAGCCTTGTAATAATCTCTTCTGTAATGGGATTGTTGGGATGTATCTGTTAAAGCTTTTTGCATGCAAGTTAATCCCACAAAGGGTTAATTCTTATTAAAGGAATAACTTGCAGTTTTCATACCTATCTGTTAGGGACAAACCTGAGGCTGATGTTCTATTTCTGAAGGGCTACTTAATAACAGTTTGATAAGGACAGCTTTTGGTGAATTGCAGCTGGAGCTAGTTTTGAATGACTCTTGTTTATCTGGGAGAAATCTTCATTCTGTGTTACAGGGGAACAAAACCAATTACGGTGGAATAACTGAATACTTCTAAGCTCTAAATGAGGAAATCTTCCTTGTTCCTTGACCTTACTCTCGCAAATGCTGATGCACTTTGAAGAAAACTCCCCTTTCGGAACTGACATTAAGAACATTACTGACTGGATTTTTTTAATAATAATTTTTAATAATGTTAAATGGAAGCTGTGCTAAGTTGTCTTCAAAGAGGCTTATTAACGATTTTGGTTGTAGAAACAAATGATCCTGCTCTCCTTTACAGGAGACTAGGGCGATAGCTGGCTTTGGCTGACTGATTGATTTCAGTCTTTTGGACCATACATCTTACATGGCATATAATGAATAACAAACCTTATACTTCACTGTTTCTGAAATTCTTATGGCTTGGATTGTTCGTACTGTTTCTTCAGGTAAAAGGGAATCTAAGACTATGGAATGTGTCTTTTGAGCATTATGGCTGGGATAAGTAATGAGGTGAGCAGCTAACACCCTTAACCTGTAGTTCAGAAAATTGTGGTACCACGAAAATGGGAAGAGTTGTTTTAGTCAAAAGACTGAGTGGCATAAAGTTTTTTTTTTTACTGATGGTAACAGTGTGTGAAGTACGTAAACAAGACAATGAGGATAGTGAAAGTGTCAGCTATTAATTGAATTCAAGAGACATAGGACTGACGAAATTTATTTCTGAATGCTTTTTCCATTTTTTTTTCTTCCGCTAACCAGTGCAGAACACAGAGGAATTAACAGGGGGGAAGTCTACTTTTGTTTTATTTTTGTGTTCAAATATGAAAAGATAAATTCATAGCTTTAATTATACTGTGATGTCTGAGGGATTGTTTGCAGCCAAAAGAAACTCTCAACAAAGTGTTCTTAATTGTCCTTCAAAATACTTGTCGTGTGTAGAACTTGCTAGGACTTTAAGTAAGTGGTGGTATATATGATTTGTTCTTTCTGCTTGGGGGTGTAATTCTGAAGGAGCTTGAGCCAGTGAATCTTTGCTGCTGTTGCCCTCTGATGCTAGTGCTCACGCATGTTTTTGGCAAATTGTTTCGAAGAGCTTATGAGATCAAAACTTTTTTAGCTACCTGGTAAATTAGTTCAAGGACTTGGACAAGTTGAAAAGCAAACAGTTTGCATGAACACCAATGTATGCGTGGGGTAGGTGAGCGTGGCTGGTTGTGAAGAAGACTGGCAGTAGTAACATAGGGAAACGGTAAGGCCCATGGTTTAACTGTAACATAAAACTGTATGACATAAGAAATCAGGGGCGGTACTCAACCATAACTGCTCTGGATCCATACTGGTACAATAAACAGTTGCTGAAAGGCCAGTTCTGTTCCTTTTCTTTATCCTGATGCTTACCTGATTATGCAGCAGTTCAGGGGATGTTACTGTCAGGAGGGGGCATCGTTTTGTTTCCACTTTAGCCCCCGAACCAGCTTGCCGCATTTGTGTGCGTGCCACTTCTGGCTCAAGAGAAACAGACATGCAGTTTGTGGGAGGAATAGGACAATCCCCTTAGGTGCCACTAGCTGTGATGTTAAGTTAAACTGCCCTGGGTAACTAGTTACTCAGATGGTGCAACTGTTTGTCCCCTGGATGTGATAGATGTCCCAGCAAGTGCAGGGAATGAGAGAGATTTGGGGATTTTTTTAAAAACAAACTTAATGGATGACAAAGGAATATTTTTTAGTATTATGGTGGGAGCTAAATATGTACATAAGCCTGCAGTACCGTTGCCTGCTTTAGTTGGATGGGTTCTCAGACAATCTTAACCAAATGGCGGTCTGACTTAACTGTGTCTGTTCTGTAATTCCTTTTATTTCAGGTAAGTGGTATGAGATGAATTAGTGTTTTTTGTGAATTTTTGTGTGTGTTACTTAAGAAAGAAACAATTTGTTTCCCTTAGAATTCCCTTGGCTGCTGTTTCAAAGCCTTGTATGTAAGATGGTGTGTTTTCTAACTTTGGAGTATTGTTTGCTGAAAGCTAGTAATTGACAAAACATCAGTAATGCAAATGAACTTTTTTTGGAAGAATGGACTGTCTTTGTCATTTGTGTAAGAATAGGCTAAGTAATAATCGCAGGCTTATGACTCTGAGGCCATAATTATATATTGATCAAAGGTTGAATTTCTGATGTTACGGAGTTAGTGTCCCATACTAGTGTTCAAAATATGCTGTGCCTGACAATATATGGAAAGTGTCAGTCTCCATAGTTGGAAAAGCAGTGGACAGCTGTGGCAAAAGAAGTTCTGGTAATAGTATGAGACTATACAACAGAGAAAACAGATCAACACCAAGCAAAGTACTGAAAATGGTAAACTGTGAATCTTCTTTCACACTTTTAAATCTGGAGTTCTCTAACATCACATTTCCGCCAAGAAGACTGGGGGTGCGGGGGGAATGTTCCCAGTACAGGATAAATGGCACACAAAGGTGAGAGAAGAAAGCTTGTTGTACATTTTAGTTTTAAGTTGGTTTTTTTTTTTTTTACTGGCATTCTAAACCTCTTCCCTTGGTACAGTGCCCCTCTCATGTCCCACTTCTCCACAGCTTGCTCTAAGAGTAAGCATAATCTTCCTTGCTTGCACTTTCACTTATCCAGTGCATTTACAAAGACATCTTTGGATATCTAAAGGATACAAAATCTAAGACTTTCTGTAGAAGGATATTCCATTTAAAGCTACCATATCTTCAACTACACAAGCATCTTGTTGGAATATCTCATTAATCACGAATTCTATAGGATTTCTAGAGCAGATGAGCAAATATTCAGAGTCTCCAAAAGTCCTGAACTATATAGGCGTATTAGAATGTTCTTGTTTTTCCTTCAGGATGTATTTCTTAATGAGCAGGTTTTACATTAATTCTTGCTGCTTGGATCTGAATGTTTGTGATTGTCTCAACAAGGGAGGACTCTAAAACAGGAGCTGGAGGTTTGTGATTCAAAACAGAGTACCAAAGCAGTGATAAACTGGGAGAAATTTGGAAAACTTAGTGGAGGCAGTGTAGCATTAGAAGATTCATTGTTTCTGTTGGAGTTTAAACTTTGCCAGTGCAAAATCGAATAATAACCACAGGAAAAAGATGTTCTTCATGTGTGCCTGGTTAGCAGTGTAGTTATGTAAAAAACATGGCATAGCGTTTTTTTTTCAGTCCTGACATCTAGTCAGTTATTATCATAGGTAACCATACTAACGTCTTCTTTTGGAGCAGATTTCTGGCTCTGGGTGCATTTACTGCAGTATGCTTTAGTTGCACATGACTCATGCTACTGATGAAATTAAATCGAGATAACCAATATTTGACTAAATCCTCACTGTTTCAATATGTGGCAAGCATGACAGAATAGACTTCAACTACCCTTCTGCTGACTTTAATTAAGATAAGAAAGTATATTTGCTGCAGTTGATGTACAATATGAAGAGCCAGTGCAATAAGTATCCCTTGTTAGAACAAATGAATCAGAATTTGTGGAATTCAAGTTCTGTTTCCAGAGTCATGGGAAAGAATCTCAGCTTTCGTCAGGAGAATAAATGTTGAGCTTTAGATTGGAAAGAAAAAAAAAAAACTGAGAATGTCAAGTCAGCTTATAAGATAATCCTAATTTTTTCTGGTAATCATATTTCCTCCCACTTATGACTATTTTGGGGCCCTCAGTTACTGGAATAGCTTCAAACGTTCTTCATTTTTGTCACCACTAGAATTTTAGTGAGAGAGCTGAATCTCAGGCTATAGGGTTATAGAAATGTAAGTCGCTAACTCTTGGCTGTGCTACTTGCATCCCTTTTTCTTCTGCCGGCTGCAATGCTTGTTGGATCCTTTGCTGAGCCATTTCACCCTTTAATCTGGCATAAACTTATTTGATAAATGAACTAAAAGCTATTCTGTTTCTTTAGCACGCTGAAACACATTGACTTGTCCAGTGAACAGAGGTGCCAGGCTGAAGATGATGGGATATGAGTAGTTAGTAGTTAGATAGGCTTAGGCTGCCATAGAACTGTAGCCTTAGGCAGTGGAGAGCTATTGTCTGCACCTGCTAGCACTTGGCTTATCTTCATGCAGGCAGATGACCTTTCTGAATGCTTCTCTTGATGTCCTGAAAACTCTACAAGGGGCTGCTAGCAGAATGAGTCCCAACAAGCTATCTTTGGTGAATGGGGGTGGCTCATGTAGCTTAATATGACTATTTATCATGCATGGAAGTGGGAGGTTCCAAACACATTTTTTTTTTAATAAGCTCTGGTATTTATTTGAGCCCACAGAGTCCTTTTGACTATGTACCTCAGCTGGTAGAAGACACCCAGCTTCCCCTCTTCCCTGCCATTCTCCCAAAGGGGAAGAGTTAGGGAGTTAGAGCAGCTCTGTGAAAAGTCCAGTAAGTTGTGGAGATTGCCATAACCAGGTGAGAAAGAAGGGAGAAAGACCTTCCCCCCTCTGCAGCAGTGAGCTACTACTCTGTAACCTATCCTTAAATCTAGGTTGTATCAAAATATGCAAATCTTGAGAAAGAGGCCTGAAAATTGTGTTCATCTAATGCTCAACTTATGCCACCAGTATTTTACCAGTTTCCCATTCTGCTTCATCAGTTGACAGTAGTGTATAAATCATTGTGTGACATTATTTAGGATTCTGTAAACTGTTCACTAACACCAAAGGCTTAATTGAAATGTGGAAGCACAAATCATATTTTTGTTTTAAGCTCTGAATATAGGAAAAAGAAAGGCAGAAAAAAGCTTCTGAATCATATTAGTTTGTGGTCCCTGGCTTTTTAAATGTCAATTTAAAGTCACAAATAGTGCCTGATTCATCCTGCTTTCTGAAATTTGATGTCTTTGAACAAAATGGCATAAATCTAAAACTTCTTGGTTACTTGGGGAGAGGTAATGTGACAACTGCTTTTTCAATAGTTGTGGTTTACTAACTTGGTTTAGCTTTTTGTTTTTAAAGGCTGTGCTCCAGTAAACCAGACTTTATATTTGATCACATTTAAACTAGTATACCTCAGGACAGGTATAGGCAGGGGAAGGCCTCCTTGGAAGCAGTGACATGAAGAGGTGTTGGAGATGACTGGATAATCCAGCTGAACATTAGCATTTAGTGAAGCTCTGAGCAACTAAGCCTTAGGTATAAGAACAGAAGAGTCTAACAGGCAAGGTAGTAACACATCTTCTGCAGCTGGCACTACTACAGTTCCTTTTGGAATTCAGAATGGGTTGCTAGCATACTGGAAAAAGATGCGAGTCTGAAAATGAGTTAAAGGCATATTTTCAGTCCTAAAAATGCATGCAGGTCCTGCATTTGTTTAACTTCTTGAAAGGATACATTTATCAGATAACAACTTCATCAGAATTTATTGATATAGGTTCTTAGCTTACAGGGTCCAGCCTGCGAAAGCATAACAAAATCTAAGTGGCTGCTACAGTAGAAAGCTGTACAAATTTACTGTGTGCGTAACTACCACGTGGGACAACTGATGTAGTGATGCTTCTCTTACTGTCAGTCTTTAAAACAAGGCTGGGTAACCATTATGTAGATTTGAATTCCTCTTTGTGTTTCTTTTTTTAACAGAGGATGGGTGGCTGATGCTAAATGGGTCAGTCTGGGTGATCACAATCATCCCCTTTAGCCTGTGTATGTACTGCAGCTTTACAGACAGGAAATAAGCTTTTTTAGTTCTAGCCCAGGAAACTTTCAAGAAAGTACAAAAATCTTGCAAGTATTTGTATTAGACTAACCAAAGTGGTCTTTGTCTTGACATAAGACTTGATTTGATTGTTCATCTGTTTACATTTGGATATAAAAAGCTATAGAATTAATAACTGCAAGTTAAATTTAGACTGTGTAACTTTACGTGAATTGTTTTGAATGAGTAGTGATATGAAAATCATCCTAATATCAAAGATATTTTCCTTACTTGAGAAACCTTTTCTGTTAATATCATCTTAACCTTGTAAAAACTTAAAATTCATTACAAATATGAAAAAAATGTGAACTCTGTTATAGATGGTTTACTTGCATTTCCTCTATAGGAAAATGCTTTAAATGTTTGGGGTTTTTTTTTAGGCAAGTTACTTGCATAATTTTATCGCCAATTGTAAAAACATACATTCTGTCCCAATGCCGAATACATTTCAACAAAGTATTTCTCAAGGGAATTACAGAAAAGACATTTATCAGAAGGGTTTGCAAAGCATGCAGAAAATAACAGATTACAAGAAACTTTCCAAGGTGTTCCTAAAGTTTATGTTCTTGCATTGCTGTTATGTGGAAGAGTATTGTAAGTATTGATATGCAAATAAGCACACACAAAGGGTTTAAATTTTTATAGTGAGGAAGAGTGGGAAGATGGGGAATTTCAAATGCATAGTAAAGAATCGAAACTTTTAAAAAAATCTAACTTCAGCTTTTATCTCAGTGTCTTTATATTATAGACTTGTGGGAATTATGTTTAGAAAAATGTTTTTTCTTTATTGATGCACAATTCTTTATTCTCAAGTCTGAGGTTAGTAATGTTTGTCAGATAAGTGTCTATAATTGACTTTTTATGGAGACATTTAAATAATGCTGTATAAATGTAGGAACTTACTGGTCTATAGCTCTATTGCATTGTTGGGTTTTTTCCTTCCAGCTTGTGTGAATATGGATCAGTGACTGACCTATAGAAGACTGAGCAAGTGATGAGGCAGGATTGTGATAATGCAGCCTTGCAGCAATATATTAACTGAAAGTTATCATGAAAAAGATACACTAGTCTGTCATATGCAGATAAATTTTACTCAAATGAGTTGTCAGTTTACAATAGGAAATGTATCTGTCATACCTCCATTTTTGAGACTTATACAAGTGTCTCTGGTTCCGAACTTGCTTGGTAGCATCTCACTACTGAGGATGTATTTGTATACCATTGTAATTAAAAATAAAGAAATTTGAGCAATTGGAAGTTTTTGCAGATCAGAGAAACAAGTTTCCTGGCATTTGCTGTGGCTTTCTACTGCTAAATAACTTGGTGCTTGAAAGATAAATGAAATGCAACGTAATCACCCCAAAGAAGCTAGACAGTACATCAGCAAAAGCTGACGAGGAATTAAAATGGCAATTTATTTGAAGGAATAGAGAAGAAATAACAAATTAGTGAAATAGTTGACAAATCAGTTGCTTTTTGGGTGTTGAACATATAGAAGGGGTTGTAAGTCTATTGTGTTAAATACTGCAGTGACAAACCATGATTTGTAACTGCCTTTGAGAAATTCAAAGACTATGGGAGGCTTGTTGAAACCGGTAAGGAGATGGTGCCATGTGGGAAGAAGGTGATGGAGTAGACAGAAATTGTATTGATGGGAGGATGCAGAGAGGTTGATAAGATCTAATTTTTAAAGCCATAGAGAGAAATTAAGGCATCAGGTGCCAGTTCTCATTGTAAAAATGAATTTGTCTTTAAGTGATGTTGCCTCTACAATCACTAGCTGAAGCTAATGTGCCTCTAGCCTTCATTATAGAATTAAATGACCATTTTAAGGTTACAGTATGGTCAAGCAGCTGATTCTTGAAGGAATCAAGAGACCTGAATATTCCCTGGGTTCTTTCTACCAGTGAGTTCTCTAGCAAGTTTTTTGCTTGTCTCTGCCTCTGATTTTTGTGACCTTTCTCTCATACAGATAGACCTACCTGCAAACATAACAGCTCCCAGCCTCACTCGTGGCAGCAGTCACTTTTAAGTTTGACCTGCCGTACTTGTAGTAAGGAGGAAATATTTGGTTATTCAGGTAGGGCTTGTATATCGCTGTGAAGATGGTTGCATGGTACTAGTGGCATGAGTGTTGGTTTGTGCACTTTAATCTAGCTTTGGCACAGAATGTCTCTTCAATTTTTCATATAGTGGAGACTTCATTTCTTTTCATATTTAAACCCCTATTGTCATGCAAATAATAGTATATCCTCTGTGAGGCTAGAAATGAGAACTTATCTTTTGCTTATACACAATGAAGAGCTTGATGTTACAGTATCTTCTTGGTCCCTCAGTTGTCTGTCCCTATTATTTTGTGAAAGTGTATGCAGTTCGTTATGCTGTGTCCTCCACTTGAAGGACAGAATATATTGAACAAGTGGACTAATTAGTGGAGTGGCAAGCATAGCAGCCCCAAGCTAAGCTTTTCATTTGAAGAAAAGAAAAAACCTGCTTAAAGCTGCTACTGAATTAAACCTACGTGAAATCACTGAAAGTTGGGTTCTGTGTAGTGAGCCTAACACATAACTCCTCTCTGAAATGACAACTTGCCATTGTTTTTTACAATTTGTTTGAATGGTTTGAATTGGGGTAAATACTGCTTGTTGTACTCAGAGTTGAGAGTAAATCTGAGCTTAATACAAAGGGTGAGAGAATCTTTGTGTGGGGGCAGTATAATATTGGAAATCCAGCTCTAGCTTCAGTAATTGGAGCGAAGATCCTGGATTCCTTGCTAAGGTTGCTCTCGATGGATTTTTTCTAGTTAATAGGTGAATAAAGTGAAAACTTGCCATCTGGTAGAGGAAAGAATTGTCTTTTTATTCTGATACTCCTCTATTCCTGTGGCCATTGTAAGGAATTTTTTCAACTGCTTTTATGTCCTGTCTTCTATTCATCACTGTCTCTGTCCTAAGAATAAACAGTGCTTATTTCTTCAGCTGTTGGTAGCCTTCCTAACAAAAAAAAGCAGTGAGACCATTTGCTGGTTTACTTCTGTGTTGACCAGAAGCTTTGAGCCAGACAGTCTACCATGGTAATGTCTGCCATAAAGATGACCTTAATTTTGGTTTTGAGTAGGTGTTGGGACCAGATGACCTCCAGCAGTCCCTTCTAGTCTAAAGCAGTCTTTGAGTAATTAAATGTGAATGATACAAGAGATCTATTTCTTGATTTATGGGATTAATTCAATGTAGCAGAAAATGTGGACTTTCTCACATTGTTTCCTTTTTCTTCCTCCACAACTGGGCAGGAACAGCCAACAAAGAAAACGTGGTGACTAGACACATGCCTTGCTCATTAATGCTTTGCTGGGTGGATCTTAGTCAGCAAAGCCAGCTGGAATCTGCAGATTTTTTGTATGTTTAGAAGATATTTACATATAAAATATGTGATTATCAGGTGATGTTAGGAAATGTTACTGAGAAAGGCATTTTAAATAGGAATACAAACAAGTTCATGGTGATTAACACATAGATACTTGAGTAGAGGAAAATTTCACTGTGAAGTAGATGAATGTTTCTGCTTCTTGTTAATTGAACTGTTAGCTGTAAATGAAACATACTTCAGTTGTACAAAAAATACAATTTTTACAAGCTGAAATTTCAAACAATCTTTCCTAATCAGCTTGATTACTTGGTATAGTTTCAAATAATAGGCTTCTCCTTTTATTTGTCTTTCACATGCTAAACTCCAAATACCTAGGCATGTGGATTGGAGATACTAAGTAGCATCTGGTGCAGTAGTCCTCTCTGGTCTCTCAGGACTCTATTTACACATTGCAACCTGCTCTTGGAGGTTTACTTATTGCTGTTCCTTGTCAGGAAGCAATAGGAGAGGTGACTAGCCTGTTTTGAGAACTATGTAGTTGTTGCTGAAGAATCAGTGTGTGCTACTTATGGCAGCCAGGTGAGGGTTACTTAAAGGTTTACTTACTTAAGAGTTACTTAAGGGTTTCTTCTGGAGTGGGTATTTTATCATGAAAAACAAAGCTCAGTTGAGATGTGAACTGAACCTGCTGGATTCTTTTTAGTGAGCTTACCATGGAGCTTTGGAATGCCATGGGCATATTTTGTCTACAGTTAAACATAGATGACCCTTTCTAGAGGTCAGGAAACAGTTCCAGGGTGGGAATTAGCTGTTTTGGGAGCCTGTTAAAGACCAGGAAAGCCAAGCTTCCATTACTGTAATAAATGTTTTATCTCAGGAAGTCTGTAAGCTCAAATATGATTGTTAAGGTTTTCATAAAAGCTGAATACTTTCTGCTTATAGAAATACAATGTTTAAAAAGCAATGTCATGCTTTTTTGAATTTGTTCTGGGAGATACGGGGAGGAGTAAGATACAGATGAGTGCTTTTTCAGAGGAGCCTTTTTTAAATGAAAAGGGAATGCTGGTGACTGAAAAGACAGTTGTCTGACTGAAAAGCCCCTGAGCCAACTTGCAGGATTAAATGTGGTAATGGATCCTCAGGTAATCTGTGTACTCACTTACAACAGGCTGCAAAAGGTAACCAAGAAAAGTAAGTTTCCTGAATTTGCAGCACTGTGCCTGCGCTTCTGTTGTAAAATGTTTAGGCTCCACAAATCAAAAAAGACAGAATATTGCCTAAACTCCTGTTTTCCACCCCTTTGCTTTGTCTGTTTCTGATCAAGGCAATGAACTTCAGATTATGAGGTTATACTGAGGTGAAATCTATGTTGTAGCCCTTCTGAAAATACAAATATTTTTCCATTTTCCCACTATTTAATGCTGTGTAAACCAGAGTGTTACTGACCTTTTGTCGAGGATCATGCAGACTTTAGTTCTTATTTCTTTTTGCAATAAGAATTGTATAATGCGTATTCAAGTCAGATTCTCTCAACTACTTCTAGATGTCTGAAACCAAGCAATGACTAACAGTTGAGATGCCCAAAATAAAAGGGTTAAGATTGGTAGCATTTTAAAGACTGTTTTTGAAGTTTACTTGTGTTCTTAGGTCTTAGAGATTTCGTATATGACCTTCTTTAAACCAGCTATGCCTCTTTACCCATATATAGGGATGTTGGGATAATATTTATGCTTTAGCTCAGAGGAACCATATTTACTTAACAAATATATATAGAAATGAAATCATCAAAAGGAAATGTAAAAGCAGTATAAATCTTTGGTGTTTGCTAAATACGGTAAATACTCAAACCTGAATGCCAAATATCTTTCAGAACATTTATAACTAAACATGAATTAGGACTCCTTTCAAATATAAGTGCTTGAGATTTTGTGTGTTACATGCGAGACCTCCATCCTTGTGTCTGTTCAGTCTTCAGCCTGTTTGAGAAGATTTATATTATCTTTTAGGACTAAATTTATTGTGTACGTAGATCAACTCTATTTTGCTGAGCTTGTGCACGTTTCCCATCTGCAGTTCCTTGTTTCCAGCATCTGAGGAGAAGCCGTGGAAGAGGGAAGTTGGAAGAGCAGATTATTGTAGGTCTTAGCCACGCTTTTCCCAGGTTCTTGTTTGCTATTTGGCTCCAAGCTCTAGGCAGTGATGCTCTGCTCTTAGTCACTATTTTCCCCTGGCTTCTTTTGACTTCTTGCCTATGATATGACAGGATAGGCACAAAGAAGAGATTGCAGCATCAGTAAGACAGTGGGAAGAAGTTAGCCATGTCCTCGCAGCAATTTGTTCAGGTTACTGGAAGTGGCTTGGGGACCCGATGAAATATTGCAAATGTTTACCTGTTGTTTTGAGCACTCAGCCTAGGATATTTAGGCATGTTGCAGGCATGGCTTCTTTCTTTTCAATCCCACTTCACTGCAAAATTAAGTATTTTCATTATGTATGCCACAGATGTTCCAGAAATGTGCTCTCTACCTGCCTCTTCCCATACCTCACACACATCTCTGGATGTCTGATTTATTGCTTAAAACTGGAGAGCAGTAAGACTACTCCAGTAGACTTATGCCATTGTTTTTTTCCTTTGTTTTCCATTCATGATGCTAAATAGCATGATTTCCTTTTGCCTTTGGAGGATGAAGATGAGGATAGGTAAAGCTTTCTTCTAATTTGTCTACATTCTGCTGTTGATATAAGTTAATTCTTTTATGGAGCCATGGAGATATCTGGGTTCTTGTATGATTTTAAAATTTCTGTGTGCTTTCCCTTTTGGTGGTGAGAGGGGAATCCTGGTATGTGCCTAGTAAGAGCATATAGTTACAGTCTTTTTCCAATTTCCCTAAAATTTTTTGCTCATGTTTTGGGTGTAGTCTTTTCCTGTAGTATTTATCTTTACACATTTCATCTGTGGCCTCAGACAACTTTAAAATCTTATTAGCACTGGTCAAAGGAGCTATCTGCTGCTCCAGGAGAGAGGATGCTTTGGCAGGATTGTGCTGTCATTTCTATTTCTGTGTCTTTTGTTTTTGGTTTGGTTTTTTTTTAATTTTTAGGAATCCAGACAAGGTTTTGTAAGTGGTGTACACTGATATCTTGATACTTGCTTGAACCTCATGTCTGTTCTTTTGTGCTTGTTTTCCTTATTTGTTTTTCCATTGGTCTGTTTTTGAGGTCTATACAATTTTTATCCTGTGATGCCAATGATACGATGTGTGCAAAACAATCCCAAATTAAAGAGTGTTAGAAGAGCTTTGGCTGGAAAGGGATTTTGGTGCACTTCATGCGATATACATCCAAACTTTCATTTCTGATACATATTTATCTATTAAAAGAGAGTTTTAAGAACAGATTAGAAACAAACAGTCCAATCCAGATCTTCATTATTCTTGCTATTAGAAAGAATTTGCTAGTATAAGTTCTGTTGATCTTTTAAAGGGAAAGAAATAGCAGATCAGAGTGTTTATATACCTATTATTTTGCAGAACTAAGGCTATCTAAAAATTGTGATTTCTTCTAAACGACGGGTTTTTGTTTGCTCAAACTCGTTTGTTTTATGTTGGAATAGTGCAAGGCAACATCAAGAAAATGAGAGCAAAAATGTATGGAAGCTGGCATGTCATATTTTTTCTCAAGATGGGTCTTTTCTGGAAACAGAATTAGTTGCCTGTTTTGTATGAGAATCACTGACTCTTCCCACACTTCATTTCCTCTAACCTTTGTCCCTGTACCCATATCAGTGCATTTAAAATATCCAGTTCCATGCTGTCTTTGTGCCTCTTGAGGTCAAAGTAGATGCTTTTGTGTTGGCTCATGAAGCCTGTGGTGAGTCATTCTTTTAAGTATATACTCAGTCTCTTTTTCAGTATATTCTCACATCCAAAGTATTCAACCCCATATTCTGTAAAATGGTCAGTAATGACTTGTTTTGGTGGGTATGTGCATGAGAAATTCCAATCTGTATTCCTCAGTGGCAGCAGCCAGAGTTTCTTCTCCCAGAATTTAAGTGAGCTAGGAGTATATGCTGTACTTCCCTCACAACTTTTGTGATGAGTAAGGCTTTGAGAGAGAGAGAGAAAGCAGAAGTGCTAAAATACCTTTAAAACAACTCTTCAATCTCAGCAGGTGTATCCACTCTTCAATTATTTTATTTTCAAATATGTAACTTTTTATTTCACTGGCCAGTCACAATCAGGATTCCTTGACATTCAGAGTTATCTCTAGTTCAGAATACTTGTTTGGTATTTTAAATCAAAGTAGTCCTCAAGCATTAATTAATACTGTTTCCTGTTTTGCTTCTGTAATGCTGGTAAATGTTAGAGCTGGGCAAACACCATGGAAAAGCTTCAGTCTGTTCATTTACATTTTTTAATAAACTGCTTTGCTCATGGCACTTCTATGTTCGCATTCTACAAACAGTGAAATGATTGAGTCTTGCTGACATAAATGATCAGAGGAACTGAACTTTAGTTTTGAAGGAAAGTAACCATTTACTTACTGATGGGGAAGCTAAAAGGATCTAGTAAAGTCTTGGGTGATTTATAATCACTGTGGTTTCAGAGAAGTGTCTGTGCTCTAGGCATGGTTTGTGTCCATTACATAGTTGGTGGTTGTGGGTTTTTTATGGAGTATCCCTTTTGCCTTGTTAATGTAAAAGTAGCTATTGGAAAACTTTGTCCTGTGAAATATGAAGTCCTCAGATCCTAGAGAAATTTTAAAATGACAGAGCAGGTGAAGAGGTAAACTAAATTGCCTATGGAAATTCAGAGGAGGTTTTTATGAACAAGTTACAAAAGCCAGTGCCATCCCTGGTAGTCAAATACTGGACTTACCTTAGGTAGAGTGATTAATTAAAATAAAAAATTCTCAAGATTTATTTCAATACTTATTTTTTGTGATCTGAATGGTTTATGTTTTCTCACGTGAGATCTATAACACGAGGATTAAATTAATTTTGCAGAGTTGTATATGTTAGTGGTATTATTTTAAATGGCATCTCATACTATGAATAAGAAAGTTAATTCAGAATAAAATGAACTATCCTAATCCATAGATGCTTGATACCTGCAGTGAAGGGGCTGGATAACAAAGCCTTCCCTCTGGGTACCTGTACCACAGTTACTGATTTTAGCTGTCTAGGGGTGGATAGCACAACTAACTGTACAGACATCTCATTGTGGGGTTTTGTTTTCCCATGAGGGATCTAAAAAGCTTGTTTATTGCTGATGCAAAATTTCTTTCTTGTATTTGAAGGGAGAAGGGACTTCAGTGTGAAGCTGTTCTTGCTTTTGTCTGCAGAGTTGAGTAAATACCTTTCCTATGTGAATAAGGGCTTAAATTCCAGAAAACAGGAGGATTATGTATATATGAGATGTCTTGTATATGCCATATCCTAATGCATTTATATAAATAAGAGTAGAATATAGAATTTAACACTTGTGGTTTTTAAAAATACATTTTTGCAGATGTTCGGCAGCTGTTACTTAGGTTTGAGTATTAATAGCTTTTGTTAGTGTTTGCCACAAAGATCCAAACAAACTAAGCATAAAACCAAGCTTTACATCTTTCCCTTCTTTCCTTAAGCTGCTTGGAAATGCAGTGGAACTCTGGAATTTTTTCCTGCAAGTCTTTATTTTGGTCTCTAGTGTTTCTTTGTTTTTACTGGCAAGAAGTAAAATAAAAGCAGTTGGCTGTTCTCTGGTATATACTTTCTGGTCTGACAGAAAAACCTTCATCCCATTTGGTTCGGCTTACAGTTTTCCTGAAGTCACAAAGGCCTTTGTCTAATGAGTTGTTAAAAAGTCAAACCTGATTTTTGCAGTCAAGGATGTTGGATAATATGCTTCTGCTTCAGTTTGATGGACGAAAATGCTGCTGTCAAGAGAGAATCTGAACTTCCTCTGACAGCTCCAAAAGCATTGTGGTTTTAATTGGAGATGTACTTGCTTCAGTTTTCTTTCGGATATTCTGGCTACAAGTGGACAGAGGAAGTGATGAATCCTACGTTTTTTTCCTCTCAATAAATCATCTGAGTTTAAATTACTTACATTATGAAGTGCTTGGATTCTGATGCTTAGATAAGGAATACTGTGATTCTTCTGTGACGTAGCAGAGGATTACTTTTTTTAATCTGTTATTCTCTGAATGGTAAGGTTTAGAGCTATTTGTTCTGGCAAAGAAGGATGAGCAACTTCAGGAATAAGAAGTATGGAAGAAAAATCCTCCACTCAGCAGTAATGTTTCTAAAACTAGAGCTGGCAATGAGGTCATTGGAACTCCTGCGGTGTTTTATAATCAGGCTGTAAGCTGGACTTCTGAAGCTGACTTCATATTTAAATATACCTAACTGTAATAAATATTTATTTATAACCTTATCTTTTAATTGGATGACTAAATAGTTTAGTAATTATTGATTTTTTTTTTTTTTTAATTTTTTGCTTAAGATCATCTGACACGATGTAGTCGTTGAAAACGCAACATTGCTAAGGACTCTTTTCGCCCTTTTCCAGTGTTCAGGGCCATCTTAAGACTCCATGTGGCCTTGGGATGAGTAAGAAGTTGGTCTGCATTTGACAGTGACGTATTGCATGACCAGACCTGTGCAGACACTGTTGAGTCCAGCCTCATTTCACATATGTTGTGAATCACTTTACACAAGCAAAGCAAGTTACATTTTGTGGAAGCAATGAACAT
Source organism: Fulmarus glacialis (assembly GCF_000690835.1). Lineage (NCBI taxonomy): Eukaryota > Metazoa > Chordata > Aves > Procellariiformes > Procellariidae > Fulmarus > Fulmarus glacialis. The sequence continues at coordinate 33,598 of NW_009223719.1, read as the reverse complement.
TTTGGAGAGCGTACAGTAATTGCTTTGCTTTGGGTCTGGAAGAGACTGTTTCTTCATCTGGGGTGAGCCATGAGACAGCAGTGCACAGTGTTACAGAAGAATGGCTGCTTGTAGCTTGCATTGGTGTAGCAGTCTGGCCAGAACATGTTCTACTCTGACTCTTGTCTCCTCCTTTGAAAAATAAGAATGCAAATGTGCTACACTGAGGTGGTCTGCTAGATAAAATTGTTTGATTGCACATTTTAGATGGCATCTTTGCTGTTTGAGTAAAATGATCTGCTTTCTTGAAGAAAAGGTTGACAAGTTTTACCCTTTATTTATTGCATAAATAAAAGGCTCTTTAAAAAAATTACGCTTTAGATTATGCATCACCCATGTGTTTAGGTCTGCTGCCCTATAATAGCATCGTTAACAATGGAACCATAGTAATGATGTTATGGAAAAGTCGGTCATTTTGTCTAGCCCCTATCATGGATTTGTTCTCACCTGTGATTTTACAACTACCTTCTTTTAGCTTTTCCTTTCTAGTGTACAGATGTGACTAGAAATTAGATCATATGGTAGCTTTCAGTCTACCCAAAATACAACTGAACTACTTCATCTTTCCTACTAGAATAACGTTATAATTATATGGCATTGCCTACAAAAGTTAGTGTGAGAAGTTTATTGAAACTATACTTCTGTTTTTGAAAGGTATTTGATTGCTTACTGTTTGATTCTTCCCTGTGTATTGCTGTGTGTAGTAGCACTTAGATTTTTGTGCTATGTAAGTTCTTCTTTCATTTCCCATGTAATATGCCAAACCATGTTGGTATACTCTAGTATTAAGTATGATCTCTCATTGCATACAAGTGAAGTGTCCAGCTAGAAAATTTAGAGTTACAGAATACTGTTGTGGATTTTCTGTACCATGAAGCCTTTGCTTTTGCTGAGAGATGAGGGAAGGGAGGGAAAGAAAAAGATAAATTAAGCCAGATATTTGATGGTTTAAGATAATGCAGAATCTTCTCTAGGCTCATAAAGAGGTTTAACTAATGTTAGTGTAGGTGACTAATGGATCTTTGGAAATCTTATCAATGTTTAAGCATTGAGAGCATGGAATGGTAGGAAACTTTGTTCTTCATTGGTATTTTTCTTGGTCTCATGTTGGATTTTTGCACGCATAATGCTGCTTTGTTCTCTGGAGTTCAAGCTTGCACTCTTCCTCCTTGATCCTTGTAACTTGCTTTTTTTTTGCTTTTGTTTTTTTATCCTTTTTAAATATCAGTTGGTAATGCACCCCAAACTAGACATCCCAAAACTCTTCCAGCCTCTGTAGGTCAGGTTGTTACTGCTGTTCCACAATTGACCACTGTTATGCTGGATGTAGGAAATATAAGGGGAAGAAACCCCTAAATCTCAAGTTTCTGTGGAATCTGCACTTGGGAGTAAAATCAGTGCACAGGAGAGCCTGGGGTGTTTGGAACTAAGGTAAAGTCAGAAAAATGTACTCCTGTCTGTATCAGCTTATTGATAGTAGAGTGGGAGGTATATGTCTGCTGCTGGCATTCTGAGAACAGTGTTTCTGGTTGAGCAGTATTGTGCTTAAAATGGAAGCAGAATCTCTATGGAAACTCCAAGTGGTGGTAAGATTGAGCATTACAGTTTTGGTTTGGCTGCAGTCTTTGCTCCACCCTACAAAAGTTGTAAAGGAAATATGATTGAGTACATGCTGGATCTTCCAGAACTGATCTATCCCAAAGTAAATCGTCATTCTTCACGCATTTTATCAAATGCTGCTGTTAATAAATAAATCAGTCTTTCTGTATTCTGCTTAGCTGGTTGCTTCCTTGAGCCAATACAACTAGTAGTGTAGCAGTACAATGATCTCAGAGCTGCTCTAGTTTGAATTAGTTTTATATGGAGGTGGTGCTTACTTGTATTGAATTGTAGTGCTTGTAAAGGTTTAGAGTTTAACATAAATTTCAGTTTTATTTTTGCATTTGGGTAGACATAGTTAAAAAATGAAAATAGGATATATGTGTAAGCCATTAAAAAAGTAAAAGTACATTGTTTCTTGTGCCTTGAATTTAGTCAAATGTGTCTCCTTAGGCGCTTTAGCCAGAATTAAATAGACAAAGCTGCACAAATATTCAGAACAAATCTAGATGGGACTTGCCAACTGTCCTTTTCAAGTCCTGTGAATTCTGCAAAGGCTCAAGTTTGAGAAGCAGCAATTCCCTTCCTTCCCTATTATGGTTCTTTTCCTCAGGTTTTTGTTTTGCCCATTTTGTTACATCCCGGAAATGAACATGTAGCTCTGCAGTGGGGTTGAAACTAGTGGATAGTGGCTTTGGAGCAAAGGCGTGGGACAGTTATCCACGAGAAATGTGACTGAAAGACTTGTGTAGGCTCCCGTCTGTTCTCAGTGAGCTTTTGGGGAACTATCTTGTTTTCTTGCTTTCTGGAATAGATTAGAATCCATTGTAAATTCACTGATGTTAAATTTTCTTTAGGACATGGCTCAGTATCAACTGACAGAGTTAGTATCTAAAGCATATGGTTAAAAAAAAAAAAAAAACAAATTAAAGAATGAAGTGTGTGTTCTCCCAGCTTCCTGTGTTTCTGTTCTGTTTATGTGTTGTTAAGGTTGATGTCTGGCTGCCTCCTCACAGTTTGAAAGCAAGCTTAGACTCTGCTGCTGCTGACTAGGTCCAGATGTGAACAGACATATTGGGACCTGGTGAGAAGGTCACAGTGGGCATGAGGGACAGAAGCACTTGGTAATGGTATGTTCAGATGCAAAGGATGTGTATTCTTTTAAGGCATGTGTGGGAGTGCTAAGTGCCAGTAGATTGACGTGGTGAGGCTGAGAAGAGGTCCTTGACCCCAAGAAGGCTGCTGGAGATGCCTAGACAACAAAGCAAACTATTTTATTTTTTCAGACATGCATAAAGCTTTTCATATTATATATATTAAAATAAATTTGCAAGATTTTGGTCTAATTGCTTAAGCTTCTTTTTTTGAAGATATTAATTTAGGACTTTTCGCTGACAAAACTTAAAGATTGTGTAACGTAAAGCAAAATTTTATTACTCTCTTACTTGACAACTGCATGAAGCAATTTATGTTGTATATTTAGTAGCTGTGCTTAAACAGCTATCTGGGCATCAGTGAAGAGCTCATTCTTCAAATCTGTTGAATTCTCAGATTTTCTTGTAATACATAAAGCCCCAGCCTTGATGTAGATTCTTTTCTACATGTGAGGAAGTATTGTTTGTACTTTCTTCTTTAAGAATTAAAATCCTATATGTTCCACCAGAGTATCTCGCCACTTTTCCTAAAAGCATTGTATTATTTGAGTTTACTTCCTTTTCATGTCAGAGATGCTAGTATTTGAAAGAAACCATAATGTAGAGTTCCGGTTCAGAGAACTGCAGATGTTGCTTGGAAGGGACATCTGGAGGTCATCTTAGTCCAGCCTCCCACTCAAAGCAGGACTGTTGCCAACACTAGTTTAAGTCAGTTACAGCTTTGTGTAACTAGCATTTAAAATCTGCAAGGATAGACTCCATTGCCACCTCTCTGGAACCTGTTCACAAGTGTTGCGCTGCCCTCCTGGTGTCCAGTCTGAATGTGCAAAGCCAATATAGCTACTGAGAGAGTTTGGTTCTGTCGTCTCTGCTAGTTCCGTCAGGTAGCTTTAGGCACCTATTAGATTTGCCCTTAGCCTCCTCTGCCAGACTGAGCAATCCCAGTTTCCTCAACATCCCTTACTAGGTCAGGTGCTCTAGGCCCCTGACCATCTTGGCAGCCCTTTGCTGGACGGTCTCCAGCTTTGCCACATCTCTGTTGTGGCTGAGGCCCCAAAACTATACTCAGTTCATGGTTTATAATGGTAGAGCAGGAATTAGATTTCTTCATTCCTGGTTGAGTCTTTCTTATACATGAGTAAAGGATGTTTCTCTGCTAGAGGTCAATGTCTGTACCACCTAGAAGCAGTCTGCTTAGCTTTAATTACTTTCTAAATAAGGAATCAGAATGATGGGATTCTTAAGGATGATCTAAGGATCTCAACAGTTGGAAAAGCAGAAGAGAAAAGGGTGAATGTCATCTGAAAAATGAGAGAAGGTAACTACTACTTTCTTGCACTTTCCTTCTGTATAGTTGTCTTCGGAAACTTAAATGAACTTCATTGTGGAAATTAGATTGACACAGTGCCTGTTGCATGGAGACCTTTGACTGATCTACTGTGAGCATTAACTGAACATTTGCTTAACTGAACGAATTGGACAGATTTATTTATCGCTTAACATCTGTAGTAGCTTGTGAAGGTGTAGAGCTGTTGCTAAAGGGAGTAGATATTGTTATGTTTTCAAAGGGAGGCATGAAATGAATAGAGCAGAGCTCACAATCTCAAAACAGAATGTCAGATGTATGATTACACTCTTGGTTCCTGAGAATAGCCTTTTGAGTCCTTTGACCAATTTTAACCAAATATAGCTGTGGAATAAATGTCTCTCACATCCAAAGTCCTTTGAGTAGGAGCACAGTTCTCACCCATTTGGGTGGCCTGCTGTATTCACTGCTTTGTTGGCACAAGTTTTGCGCCATATCAGATGTAGTACTTGTGATAGGGATCTGCAAGTGATATAAGATGCAAGAAATGGTGTCATTACTTTTGTTTGTAGAAAACCTTTACCTGTGGAACTGGGGTGGGGGAAAACACATACAATATTCAAAACATGGAGCAGGATTTTGTCTCAGATCACTTTGATTTCAGTGCTGAGTGGAAAGCATACCAATTCAGGAGAAAGCAGCACAAGATTATAACTCACATCAGTCCCGCCAAGCTTAAAGCCCAAGTATACTAGCTGAAAGGGATAGCAATACTCAAGTTGAATAACTGCTAGCTCATCAAAAGTGACTTCTAAACTGAAGGAACAGAAAGTTAACTAGTATGGCCCTTTTAAAATGGGCCAAAACTGCAACTCGTAGTAGTAGAGTGAGTTTGTTAAGGCTTTTGGTTTTGGGATTTTTTTCTCTACAATACAACAGTTCTGTATTTTAGTAAGAAAGGAGATGAATAAATTTAATTATTCTTTGGATTTCTTATCTCACATCAAATTCCCATGGCAGGCTACAAGGATACAAAAGAAGCTAATTCTAACTTGGGATCAGTTTGTATTGAATGAGAGTATGTTGTCCCTTAAACTGCTTCCTTCTGTAACTGTTCTATGGGAGTTGAAGCTTAAAATAATCTAGCTAACATTGCTGTGTTCTCTTACTTAACAATAACACTCAACTATGTGCATAGATATATTGTGAAAACGTGGACAAGGAATTATCAAATACAATCTTAATTTGAAACTTCAGGGGGGACCTAGTTTCAGTTTTCTTTTGGGGTCAACACAGAAACCTCTGTGGTGAGGATGCGCAGTTGAGGATGAACAGGAAGGTGGATTGGAAGAGTAGGATCTATGTACCTATGGGCCGAGTATGATGAATTAAAATTTTTCTCAAGAGATAAAATAGAATGCTACGGTGTGATTTCCAGCAACACTGTGGCATTGGCACAGGGCTCAGTTAAGAGGGAAACTCTGAATTGAAGCGTCATTTATGATCTTTGTTCTCTGACCTTAAGCACAGCTGCCTGTAGGATCTGTCCTGAGGCCAACCAGCTATGACTGGCCAATTGATTTACGGGGCAAAAAAATCTGTGGTATGTTGTGATGTTTAAACTGAAGTGCTGCTGAAGGGAAAGAATGAGATAATTAACTTACCTTTTTTGCCCTCTTTTTTTTTTTTTTTTTACCAGAGGTATGGAGAACTTAGTGGCTGGCTCCAACCTTCCTCCACTTTTTGCAGATGAAGATGGATCTAAGGAAGGTGGTGAAATTACTGTAACTGGGTAAGCAACTACTTCTTTTTAAACTTCAGCTGATAGGTACTATCTCTAGATTTGCCAGGGAAACTGTTTCAGTGGGAAGAGGGCATTCTAAGTAATTGAAAAAAACCAAATAAACCCAACAAAAATAAGTCCTGCAACACTCCCTTGGCCTTGATAGAACATCACAGGACTCTATTTAGGAGAAACCAGGTCTTTTCTGAACTGATGGAAATGATCACAACCTTTTTTTAACATCTCTATCTTTAAAAGTTTGCTTCCCTAGGATTTTAGTCGTTAAGACAGATTTAGACAGCATGATGGGGGCAGAGAGGGAGGGTGTATCTGTTGGCTACAATGGTCCCTGCTAAATAAATAATATCGATTAAAAATATACTATTCATCACTGATCTCTGAAAATCACTGAGAAACTGATGTCTTTCATTTTTGTCGGACTGACTCTGCTTTTACAGACTGAAACAATGGCCTCTTTTAAAATCACAATGACAAAAGAAGTTGTCTTTTAGGAATACACGGGATTCTTGCTGTGTTTTGATACATGAAGTTTCTTTTCTGTTTTGTAAAGCACCAAGCAATAAAATTCAGACTTTGCAGGTAGGTAAAGCCCTGTAAAAATGCATATGGACACATTTACTTCAAGCAGGTCTGAATTTGGATTTACGTATCTGGGACTTCAAACTTGCTGGTGCCAAATGAGGTACATATTCAAGCTAGGTTTGTGTTTAAGAGGTATTAATGTATTGAATGAGCTTTCATCAGCTTTCCCTGCAAATGGATAGATCACATTGAAATTTTTCCTGTATATGTAGTTTAGAAAGCTTCCCTGCTAAGGGGTAACCAATGGGAAAGCTGAAATATTCTTCAAGCCGTAATAGTGGTTCTAAGAAACTGTATTGTTCAGTTTTCTTTTTGATGCATACCAAATGTAATTAACTTACAGGAGCATGTACACTTTGTTCCTTTTTTCCCTCTCTAATTGTTAGTAATACGAACTCAATCTGATATCTGAAAGTCAGGCATGGATCTCTCCAGCCCTTGTGTCTTTACCAGTAATTATGCCGCAATTGCTGATTATAGTGAGTAACGAAAATATGCTGTTCTCTATTTAAAGACAAATTTTCCTGTAGGCATTCAACTAACAATTCTGTTAATATATGTCAATTTTCTATAGCTGTATTCTGCATTAACAGGAGCAATTATTTTGAGTATTTAAAATTTGGCATGCATGTAAGCAGCTGTAGATCTGCGTACATGAACAAAGTAGACTTGAAGCGTACGCTGCTGTTATGGTAATTTTCATGAATGTAACTGGGCAAGACCAAGTAATCTTTAGCCTGGCTCAAGAAGGGATTAGAATCTGAGACGAGTCCCAAAATCTTATATTAATTGGCCCACTGAGCACAGTGGTGAGAATGTCTATGGGGTTGTTGCCCCAAAATATGTGCTCATCTCTGTCTACCTACCTTCATCTCTGTCTACCTACCTTCATCTCTGTCTACCTACCTTCAGAAATGTTTCTGCATACTTGCTTTTTTTTTTTGCCTCCAGACAGCTTGCCCTTTCTTGGGGTGAGGTTGATTGATACAGCTCTTGCAGCAGAAATAATTAGTGGCCATTCAGGAGCCTGTTGGGAGCTAGTCATGTGTGCTTTAAATACCCACATGTATGAACAGGAGATTATGTTGAATGAAGTTCAATCCAAAATCATACACAACCGCAAACCTTTAAGTGTATTTGTAGAGAAATATATTAAATGTATCCAGCAAGGTGTATATTGGTTGAAGATGAAACCGTTCATTTCAATTCCTTATGGTATTTTTGAAGAAGAGTAGATTCATGCTTTCTGATTTCTTATCCAAACATTTAATTGCTTGACAATTGTTTGTATAATCAAAAGCTTCACTAAAAAATGAAACAAAATAACACTTTAAAAATCAAACTGTCTTTGAAAGTCCATAGTAACTATGGTAGTTATAGCAGTTGCTTGGATGGAACAGCCAGTTCTTCAAAAATGACTCTTTAAATTAAAATCTTCTTTTTTCTTGCTAGTGTAGGAACTGAATATATTTGCAACATTTTTGCATGTTTTAGAAGATTAGGGAGGAAGTGATTTAGCAATATGATGATTAAATTTTTTCTTTTGCTATTATGTCCTTTTTCAGATTAGCTCATTCTGAGAGTTCATTCAGTGGTGGAACTTCACAGTCCATGAATAACCCAGATTTGTAGCAGCTGCAAAATGAGTCCTCCAATACTGCTGAAAACACTGAGCAGAAGCCTGAGGAGGAGGTGAGATGAAATAATAGTGACTTCTCAATGAAGTAAAAGCATGGATCTTTGTCGTTATAGTTTATCTTACCTACTCAGATTTTTTGGGTAGGATCACAAATTTTCATCCATTTGCCATTTTCATCTTTTGATTCTCTCTAGTTTTCTTCTGTGTTGCACAACTGCACACAGATAGTCAAGGAAAGCTGGCAGTCGTAATGTACAGAGAACAGCACGCGTGTCTCTAGCTTAGCCAGCAGGGTTCACAGACTGGTGCTGCATTCAGTTTTCTTCTGAAGACTGAATGTTCAACTGGCACAACTTTTCTCTCTTGTGAGTCAGGAAAATGAGAGCATTGTACTCTTCTGGGAATAACTGATGTCTTCGAAAGCATTATGCTTACTACTTTAGACTATACCTTGTGTACCATCCTGAACTGATTTTTGGTGACTAAATCATGAAGGAACTGAAGCTTGACAAGAAGGTGGCTTTGGTTTTTTTGATAGATGCATTTGATATTCCTCCTTGTAGTTTGTCTTCAGCTGTAAGGTCCTTGTTTAATTAAGGAAGTAGTAAAATTCCAGAAAGGAAACTGAAGCTAACATGATAGCAGAAACATGTTGATCTGGGGAGAGATTAGAAGTACTGAAATAGTTGTATGTACATAGCATAAGAAAATAGTGTTGTCCAGAGATTGCTATAGTAGTGTGAAGCCAAGAGGATGAGTGCTAATTATGTTATTCCTGTGAGCTCACAGCGTGCCACAGCAAATCTTACAATGTTCTCTCCTTTGGAGTTTCTTCATCTCTATTGGAGGTGATTAGTGGGGAAAAAAGCCTATAGAATAAATTAGAATAGAAAAGCCCATGTACTGTCCTTTCACCCACGTTTTGGGCACATAATGCACAAAGGCAAAAGATTTGGAAGGGGCAAAATAACTAGTTAACAATTGTTAACTAATACACAAAATCTCTCAAACGTGATATTGAGGCAAATGACTGGGTGGGGAAGGGTATGTGAGGGTGAGAATAATTAAAAAAAAAAAATCAAACAAACAACTAACCAAGAAAAAAAATGTTTGCAGTTGCATTAGCTAGGATGATAATTTCATGGGTTATCAATCCTCATGGTTTTACAATCAGAAGTTGATGCAAATGTTATTTTATTGTCCCTGTAGACCAGGAGATACTGCAAACAACTTTTCACAATGAGACTTCTTTGGCTTTGCTTAGAGAAAAGTCAGGATTGCTCTAAAGTAAGGTTTGAAGTTTACATCCATGGAGAGGATGTATTGCAGTGGCATACTCCTGATGAAAATGTTTGAGACATGAATGTTTATTCCTTCCAGAGGCGGTAATTCTTTTCCTTCAATCTGAATTTTCTTCCATTTTCATTTTGCAGCAGCAAAGAACTAAACGAGGAGGCTGGGCCAAAGGGAGAAAGAGGAAGAAGCCCCTTAGGGACACCAATGCCCCCAAATCCCCCCTCACAGGGTATGTGCGATTCATGAATGAGCGTAGGGAGCAGCTTCGAGCGAAGAGGCCTGAAGTCCCTTTCCCAGAGATCACCAGGATGCTGGGCAATGAATGGAGTAAACTGCCTCCTGAGGAGAAACGGGTACCATTAAACTCCCTTTTCCTTGTTGGATTATGATTACTGTTAAATGGGAATATTGTTGTTTAGCGAGGAAGTTAACATAGGCTTTTGATTAAAGTTGTGTTTAGGAATATATTTCAAAATAAGGGGCACAAGTCCTCCTCAGATAATGAACCCTGGTAGGGCCATAGCATCTCATCCAGGTGTGACTTGGGGAGAACTGTATCCTCTAGGTAGTGCAAGAATATATTCAGAACAGAGGATTGCTCTAGTGAAACATCCCATGGTTTATGCGATTCAACTGGATGTAACTCTGTTCTACCTAACTCAGATACAGCTGAGACCTACCAGTTTCCAAGGCCAAAGCCGCTGGAAGGATGGGGCAGGCATTTATTCACTGTGGCTGAGGAGAACTCGGCAGGATTTTAGAGCTGCTTGAAGGAATTTGCAGTTCTGTTTATTTTACAAACTCATCAATGTATACAAACATCTGGTGTCTTAGAGTAAGACGAGCAGACCTGAAAGGACAGGTTACTGAAGGAGAGGATTAACATGAATAAACTTTTAGACAATATTTTAAAGTATTGCTAGCCCTAGAAAGAAAGTTGAGATCTGTATGATGGACAGGACAGCGAGGGTTACGTATTCTAGTTTCTACACACGTTACGTCAGGAAAAGGGCTTTTTTTCCACCTTTCAGTCAGAATGTGATGTCTTCTAATTGGGACAACTGTGACCTTCTGCACTGTCTGATATGTGAACGAAGACCAAGGCAATGTTGGGTCTAGTTCTTTAACTCCTTCTGGAGTCGACCTTGTTATTGCTAATGGGTGTCTTACCATCCACACCTGATTGCCAATTGGATATTACAGCAAAGCAGTAGTTGAATCACAGTGCAACTTGATGCTATCATATGAATTTATCAGGACATTTAAGCTTTCGAAGATACTTTAAGGACACAATAATACTTTAAAGCTTTTATGATGGCTGGATGAAAAATGGGATGCTGCAAAAAATGAGTTCCTTTTGTCGGTTTTTACTAAGCTTGTAGAATACAAGTTATATAGAGATATTATAAAATGGTGCATAGGCATAGTGTTTTAACCATAATGGAAAACGTGTATCAAGGCAAAGCAGTTGAATTGGTAACACATCTGTAGTGAGAATGATGTTGCTGTCTGCTGGGAGAGGGAGAAAACAGAATAAGACATTCTGCCCTTCTACCCCCTGCCCTTAACGTATTCTTTTCATGTCTGAGACAGATTTTTTTTTTTTTTTTTTTAAACCTAAGAAAAAGGAGATTGAGTTCAAATCTCTATTCTATGTGCTGCTTTTTAAATCTCCAGGGAATCTCTTTTTTTGAGTAAAGCTGTAAGTCTCTAACCTATAGCAGGTCAGGGAAAGACTGCTAAGCACTTCCCTCCCTTCAGTTTCTCCTGCCCTTTTCTATTAAGGCAGTGAAGGCCTCTGCTGCTTCAGAACCCATGTCTCTGATACAACAGCCTAAAATTCTTGTTGAAGCTGAGTAAGCTTGGTTTTGGTTAGCTAACAACTAAAAAGTCACTCTCCTGAAGCAAGCAGTGGAGTCATAGTATACTACTGCTGTGCGAGTTAGTGTCCCATAATCCAGGCGAAAGCGTGTCTGACATTCTGCTTTTGTGGCTGATCTCCAGCAATTAGAAAACTAGCTTTCTGATATAAAAGTTGAAGGGAAAGTCTCGCATTTCCCCTGTTCCAGCCCTGTAGTCTTGCTACTTCCCTTTTTATTTGGCGAGCATAAGGACAGGTCAGTTGAGCTGACTGGACTGACCAAATAGTGAGTCTCCCCCAAAAAAAGACTATTACTTCAGTCATAAAGCAAACACCCTAATAATCATTCTTCTTGTTGTTCTTCTGTATGGGGGGATATCTAATGAGATCTATAGATCTGCACTAGAAAACCTAGGACATCTACTTACAGGTAGTGCAGCAGAACTCATTCTTATTGATTCAAAACAATCCATCCAAAACACAAGTTAAGGAGGAAAAACGTGTGTTGTTTTTAACACAGTTACTGCACTTTTCAGCAGCACATTGCTGGAGATGGAAGAGAAGACTTAACGTCTTATGGAAGAATACAGTGTCCGAAGGCAACGCAAACTCAGCATCACCAAATTTGCACCCCAATCCAGAACGTTAACAGCATCCTCAGCAGGGTCAAAACAATGTTGCAAATGCATGGAATTTATGACTGTTATGTGTATTATTGTGATGACTTAATGAAAATAAAAGGCATGCCAGGTGACTAAGGGTCACTTTGATTTAATACTTACTTCCATTGAATTTTAAACGCATTGGGGGAAAAAATTGGGAAGGCAACTTTTTTCTTTAAAGGATCCCATTAGTAAGTGTTGCAGTCACTCCTTTAATGGTTTTCAGTTCATCAGTTCCCCTAAGGAATGTTCCCCTAAGGAATTCTCCAGCTCATTCCGTTACGCAGATGTGTGAAATATCTTCAGGCTAGGAAAAAAGAGATTTCTTTTAACCTAAATGCAAATAGCTTACATTGATATAATCTACGCTCTTTTATCTTTATGCTGCTGTTTTCCAATAGCCATGATGTTTTGTTCACCTCTCAGATGGGCGAAGTGTGTGGTTGTAGAATGGTAGTGCTTCTTGTATGTGGGGCATGAAAACAAGAGTGTATTGGAACCCCACTGTTACAGATCTGCACCTTAAAGCATGATCTGTTAAGGCATTCTTGTTTGGTGGCATTTAATCCCGGCCATAGAAAGGCAATTCTTAAGTATTTGGTCTATAATGTGTAGGTAATATTCAGTTGAGTTGAGTAGCTTAGTAGCAAGTTACTTCTAGGTATAACAAAAAAAAGTTAACAGAATAGTGATTTGAATTAAAAAAGAGAGAGAGAAAAAGGGACACCAGAATACAGTAATTTTATCCAGAAATCTTATGCCTTTGCATCTCACATACATTCTCATTGTTTCTTCACTCCTTTCCTGTTTGCATAGGTGAAATGGATCAGCACTTCATCTGACAAGTTGTTTTTCTTCCCTTCCTCCTGAAGGGGAGGAAACTCCCTGAAACTCTTGGACTTTTTTGTTTCAGCGGTACCTTGATGAAGCAGATAGAGATAAGGAGCGTTATATGCGGGAGCTGGAGCAGTATCAGAAGACCGAAGCCTACAAAGTCTTTAGCAGGAAAGCACAGGACAGACAAAAAGGCAAATCACACAGACAAGGTATTGAATGGGACAAAAATACATGCCTAGCTAGAACAACAGAAGACTCGCAGCTAGTCGTGTAGCCTGGCACTCATTTAAAGCCTTTGATTTAAAGGCTTGTTAAAAAGTGAATGTGTTCTTTCTATGGCGTTTGCATCAGCTGTCTGTAAAGTGATTAGATTTGTGTAAATTTAACTATCTAGATTGTATCGGAGGATGTGCATTAAAAGCATCAAAGTTAGACACAGCTTCTATGTGACTTATGAGGAAAGCTGCACAAGTTTTCTGTCTATAACTGTTGTGTAATTATTGTTGTGTAACTGCTTTAATTCTTTGGTTCTTGTTTTCTCAAATCTTGTGTATTTTGGGGGATTTCTTGTTTGTTTTTTCTTTTTCAGATGGAGCAAGACAGCCAGCCCATGATCATGAGGTAAACCTTTTCATTCTACCCTTACATCAGTGGGTAGATTTTCAGATGACAAAAGTTTCTAGTGAAGTCAATAAAAACCATTTTATGCCAGTTGAAGACCCTAATCAGAGGTTTAGAGTAGGAATTCTTCCTCTTCCTATGCAGTTTTTGATCAAAAGTTAGAAACAACTGAGTACTCTTACCACACATTATTATGATGAAAACTAAATTTAATAAGTCTTGGGCAGGTACAAATGATCTAAGATAAAGTGCGAGCATAGGGTACATTTAAAACATAGATCTGTTTTGTAATGTTAAATAAATCAATGGGTACAAGTCAGTATATTTGAGCTTTTAAGTATCTAGTGTGTTAGAGGTTCAACCTGCAAAATTTTTACTTTGAAATTTTTCAAAGCATAGAATTTTAGTTATTATTTGGTAAGTAAACATCGAGGTAAAACTTTAAAATAGCTCGAGACCTAGATAAATGTTCCAAGTTAGCACCTTTAGGTTGCTTTGAGGTACTGATTTTCTGCAGCAACATGAATGCTTGTGGCTTCCTTGAGAAAAAAAATTGATAAAGTAACCAAATAATTGGGAGATCTCTGGCTTAAACCTCCTCCTGCCCTGCCCCACCTCCCCCACCCCCCCGCCATTGCATATGTAAATATTGGAAAGGAGTAATAATATCTGGAGATAAGATGCCTATGCTTTAGTTGATGAGACATATCGCAAATCTTGTGCATCCTGGCTGACTATGGTTTCTCCCCCTTGAAGTGCTGAAACTTTCTCCAGTTGTATTACCTAGGGCCACAGAGCTTCTTTCATGGTTACCAATAAATTGCAAACAAAAAGCAATGAAAAATCTTGCCTCTTCACTTGTAAGCAATAGGCCTTTCTGAAAGATCTGTTTTTCTTTGTGAGGTTTTTTGCCTTGGGAAAGCAATCAAGTTGCTTTTTAATGTGTTCATTATAATAGTGACAAGGCTGTGCACTGCTGAGAGGCCACTACTGGTCTTGTCTACTTTAAGGAAATTAAGTTTCACTTCCAGGAAAATGCTTCGGTAGCATGTTTTCAATATGTCTTTTTATTAACTCTTAAACGAAGTACTTGCAGTAAGATTAACATTTAGAAGTACATGGTCCCCAAGATTTCTGATTCTATAGTCACTGAATCTAAGGTTGTCTTTAATTGTACAAAAACACATTACTGAAGGCTTCAAGTTCTAGGTTTACTGTGACATTTACATAATCTTTAAATTATACAGGTGGCAAACTACAAATTCAGAGTCTTACCTCTCATCCTTCTAACTCAAGCTATCATTGCTGAAATCTCAGGTGGTGAATGCAGTTAAAAAGGAGTCTTCCATACCCTGTGGGGCTTTTAAGCTTCAACAGAGAGTTATTACATAGTTGAGCTAGCAATGTGTTAGGCAGGCATGCTCTTCTGAAAGCCTGCACCTTTGACTGCTTAGCATTTTTCATGTTTATATTCTAAAATTCCACATGCTTATCACCTGATCTGCTTTCACATCTTTTCTGCAAGGGAGTCAAGTATTATAATCCTGCACAGGCAAGGAACAAGCAGAAAAGATTTAGATTGCTTTTAGAAGTATATACTCAAGTTGTTACTGGAAGTAAGACTAAAGCTTTTTGTTGTCTTGCTGCTTTCTCTTATCCACATTGACTATTATTATTGTGTTTGTGATTGGTAGGTAAGATCTGATTAAATTATTTCTTGAGAAAATATGAGAACATAAGGTCAAAGAAACCTTTCCTTCTCCCCTCGCTCCACTTAGGTGTTCATGATTCAGTTTCTGTGAATCAGTGTTGAACTAATTTTAAATATTGTATATAGATATGACCTCCAAAAAGTATTGCAATGAACAATTCAAATAGTAATTATGATAAAAAATAACAAAAGGATGAGGCTTGGGAAGGTGAGAGGAAACTTTTAATAGGCAGATATAGCCATGAAAAACATGGAGACACTGTCTCAATGAGCTCATCTGTGGGCATGAAATAGAGTATTTTTCTTCCTCCAAATCCTAGTTTCATAAATATGACGTATAGCAGTATACACTAGAACTATTAATTGTCATCAGCAGTGACCAAACCATTGTTAATTGTTCTCCATTGTTCTGTTATTGCTTCTTTCCTCAAGCTGTTTGATTCAGAGTAGGTCTAGCTTCATGCAGTCAGTTACACTGCATTTTACTGGCAAGATTTCAAAGATTTATACACACATGTCAGGGAGATTAGACATTGCCTGGTAGTATCTACAACCTTTGAAGATAGGGAAATGGCTGCCACAGTATGAGCACACAAGAAGAAAAACTTCTACTCTGAGAACATTTTTTTTATGAAGTAGTATATTTATTATATCTGTTCCTTATATTGTCTGCACCTGACTATACAAGGAAGGATGAGCTTAGTGCACATTAATGTTGAGATCCTAGATTTTGGGGTGAAATTAATTCCTAGCCATCTAGGGAGTGTTCAGACAAAATGAATGCATTATGCGCACTTCTGTATGTAACTTCTCATTTCTAAATACATACTCTTGAGACTTTTTCTGTATAGTAGCAAGTATCAAAATTTCAGTGAAGAGCACATGTGATTATGAACCCCAAGCGACACCCTACTGTGTCTCACAGAGCTGGGAATCCCCCCCTTCCCCAGTCCCATCTGTTTCTAGTGCATCTTCACTTGATTCAGGCCAAGTGAGCTTTGAGTTCTCACTCAGCAAATACAGAGCTTCCCAGCTATAATTCTACCAGATAATAAAACTCAGCTTATCTACCTGGACTTGTGCAAAGCATTTGACACTGTCCTGCACAACATCCTTGTCTCTAAATTGGAGAGACATGGATTTGACGGATGGACCACTCA
>NW_009223719.1:14214-17227 GCF_000690835.1 Fulmarus glacialis | reverse complement strand
TGGATAAGGAATTGGCTGGATGGTCACACTCAAAGAGTTGCGGTCAATGGCTCGATGTCCAAGTGGAGACCAGTGACAAGTGGTGTTCCTCAGGGGTTGGTATTGGGACCAGCACTGTTTAACTTCTTTGTTGGCAACACGGACAGTTGGATTGAGTGCACCCTCAATAGGTTTGCCGACGACACCAAGCTGTGTGGTGTGGTCGACACGCTGGAGGGAAGGAATGCTCTTCAGAGGGATCTTGACACGCTTGAGAGATGGGCCTGTGTGAACCTCATGAAGTTCAACAAGGCCAAGTGCAAGGTCCTGCACATGGGTCAGAGCAATCCCAAGCACAAATACAGGCTAGGCAGAGAATGGATTGAGAGCAGCTCTGAGGAGAAGGACTTGGGGGCGTTGGTTGTTGAGAAGCTCAACATAACCCGGCAATATGACTTGCAGCCCAGAAAGCCAACCGTGTCCTGGGCCGCATCAAAAGAAGCGTGACCAGCAGGTCGAGGGAGGCGATTTTCCCCCTTTACTCCGCTCTTGTGAGTGAGTACTCACCTGGAGTACTGTGTTCAACTCGGGGGACCTCAACATAAGAAGGACATGGACCTGTTGGAGTGAGTCCAGAGGAGGGCCACAAAGGTGATTAGAGGGCTGGAGTGCCTCTCCTATGAAGACAGGCTGAGAGAGTTGGGGTTGTTCAGCCTGGAGAAGACAGGGCTTCAGGGAGACCTTACAGCAGCCTTCCAGTACCTGCAGGGGGCCTACAAGAAAGCTAGAGAGGGACTTTTTACAAGGGCACATAGTGTTAGGAAAGGGGTAGTGGCTTTAAGCTGAAAGAGGGTAGATTTGTATTAGATATAAGGAAAAAATTCTTCACTATGAGAGTGGTGAGGCATTGGAACAGGTTGCCCAGAGAAATTGTGAATGCCCCACCCCTGGAAGTGTTCAAGGCCAGGTTGGGTGGGGTTTTGAGCAACCTGGTCTAGTGGAAGGTGTCCCTGCCCATGGCAGGGCGGGTGGAACTACATGATCTTTAAGGTCCCTTCCAACCCAAACCATTCCATGATTCTATGATCTTTTACTTTAAAAACAATCAATTGACAGTCTCAGGTAAAGACAGAGTATCTGAAGTTCCATCTAGTCTTGTCTATCTTGGTTGACTGCCAAACGGCATTCAGCTCACCCCATCTAGCCCCTTTATGTGGCAGACACCTATATGATACTCTGAGCTCAGGTGCCAGAATTCCCTTATCAGCTGTTAAACATTTAGGTTTTCTGCTGGGCACCAAACCATGTTTGACACTACATAATTTTGGAGGATGAGTTCGTGGTATATTATCAACCGTGCTGTTTGAGAGGTTTGAAAAGCTTTTGTTCTCCATAGACATTCTCTCATGCTTAACTTTGTTTCTATATTAAGTAACAGGTTGATTGTAGTTGCTGCAGTTTATCAAACCAGATTTGCATTGGCTTTGTCAATTGCAATGCAGGCTTTAAAGCAAGCATTAATTCCCGTTGATTTTGACATGCAGAAATGGTGACTGAAGTATACGATGGTAGTTTTTTTTCCTTGAGTCAAATTAAGTTTTTTAGGGTTTTTGACTAAGTTATAGAGCATTTCCTGATTTACAAGTTTTTTTTAAAGAAAGCCTATTATAGTCACAAACCATAAATTGACATCAAATCTTCTGCAACTGAAATGCTCTCTTAGATTTTAATAGCCTCAAGTTCACATAGTTGAATTCACCAACTTCATCAGAAATTAGGTGAAGAGATCTGAAAGTTGGGAGGAAACCCTTGACTACAGCCTTATCTTAAGATGACAAACTTCTCTTGTGTCTTAAAGTGAAAAAATTTTGAAGTGTTTGGTTTTGCAGTATGCAGGAGACAACAGTCCAGTTCCTTGAAGCCCTCACATTAATGCATACCTGCCATAGCCAGGGTGAACGATTGCTTTATAACAGCAAAATATGCCTATACGTATTCACCTTTAATCTTCCAAAAATACTACATATTCTGTAAGCAGGTTTTCCCTGTAGACTCTTACAAATCGTGTTTATACACTTTCTTTTCAACAGTGGCAGCATCCATCTAAATCTTTCAAAAGAGATGTGGCTTGCTTGGAGCGCGGTGCAGCTCCCATCTCTTTGGGAGCCAAAATGCACATCTCTTCCAGTTTGGAACAGACATGTGGAATTGGTACACTGTGGAAAAGTTGCTTATTTTTCCTTTAGCTATTCTTTTTCCCTGATGTTTTCTTTTTTGCTTTGCTAGTGAAAGACAAAGAACCATGAAACTCATTGTGCATTTTGCTTGCTTTATCTCGTGTTTGTTGATATTCCTGCATAGACTATTTCAGAATGTGTCAGTTGGTTGATGGCGGAATGCTTTCCAGTGAAAACATAAATTAATTCAGATGGTTTTAAAACTGAATGGTTCTGATGTGTAATGTCATTAAAGCAAAAGGGTATATTTTAGTATGTTATACGATATTTCTTGATAATGGTATTTGGCCTTTATTAAACCTAGATCTTAAAAAGCCGAGACCTTCCCTTTGGCCTTTCTTGGTAGGAGCTGGAAGTGTCTTCCATCCATCCAGTTCTTTATCTGCCTCAGTTTTTGGTCTCCCTTCTCTTTCTATTTTCTTGACCAAAACAATTTCATGAATTCCTGAAAACGAACAATATTTAGCTATATATTACTCTGTCTTTTGTAGAAAGAAGCAGATACAAAGGAGAGATCTGTTTTTGATATTCCAATTTTCACAGAAGAGTTCTTGAATCATAGTAAAGGTAAGTTAAACTTTTGCACGGCCCCCCTCTTTGCTGTTCCAAAGTTTTTGCCAGGTGCTATCTGGCTGAAGAGTCCTTGCACTCTCCTATCTCAGCTCAAGTAGTGACCTGGGTATAGTTGATCGGTGTTTCTGATGTTACCTTACCTCTGTGCGAACACAGTGGCTGCAACAGCAGTTTTTCCTGGCTTTGTCTTCCAAAATTATCCTTTCTGGAGAATCTTTCTGATG
>NW_009223719.1:2822-14183 GCF_000690835.1 Fulmarus glacialis | reverse complement strand
CCTGTTTTTGTTGTTCCCCCAGCCAGTCCAAGCTGGATGTGCTGTTCTATAGGATTAAGAAATACCTAAGATACAGCATGATGATGACTCAGCTAGTTAACAGTATTTCCCCCCCCGCCCCCCCCCCGGATATGTAGAAGATTCCACTGATATATTTTCTGTTACTCTACTTGGTTTTCATAGCTGCATGTCCCAAGAGTTAAGGGGTTTTTGCTAGATTTCCTGGAGACTTTCTTGACTGAACAGACTTCAGATTCAGATACTTTTCCTGATGATCAATAGAAATGTATTTTTGTAACTGGTATCTTGTCTGTAGGCCTCTTAGCACTGCTGCTAAGCTATGTCATACTTGAATGCATTTGAAATCAGTCTTGCAGTCTTCCTTCCTAATCAATTCCCCTATTCACTTCCATTCTGGTGCTTTGAATGTCTTCTAATTTGTCTATCTCTCTAGAAATTAAGCCTATTTAAGTACTACTGTAGGCACTATCGGTGCTCCATGATAGGATGCTTTTTCATCTATAAACCAAAAATGCATCATTTGTAATCATCAGTTGAGCACTCTAGAACATTCTGCTTCATTGCCTACCAATCATAGATATGGTTTTCTATAGTTTTTTGACTACATGGGAGTGGGTTGATATTCATAGCACGTGAAGCTGAGCTGCGGCAGCTGCGTAAATCCAACATGGAGTTTGAGGAGAGGAATGCTGCTCTGCAGAAACATGTTGAGAGCATGCGTACTGCAGTGGAGAAATTGGAGGTGGATGTTATACAAGAGCGGAGCCGCAACACAGTGCTGCAACAGCATTTAGAGACCCTACGCCAAGCACTCACAACCAGCTTTGCTGGAGTCCCACTACCAGGTAAGACTTTTTTTTCCTTATGACTGTCTGACATGTTAAATTTAATTTCTAATGTTTATACGATGTTGTGAATTTACAACACGTGGCGTGCTGTTGTAGTTCTATGGTCTTGGCTGTTTCTGAGCTTTTGTTGTATTAGATAATCTTAAAATGCATTCAGGGAAAGGTTTAATGTCAGTGCTTTATTTCAACCTGGCATTTTTTTTTCTTACTACTCTTACCCTTCCTAATAAAGTGAGACACATATTCAGTCCTTGCTGTCCTTCACTTGTTTTGTGAAAATACTACTGAACAGAAAAGGCAGGACCTGCAAATTCCTTGATTAAAAGAAAGGCTACATCTGTATTGTCAGGTGCCAGGGAATCCACTTAGATACTGTGAATGCCCAGCTGAAAGACTTTGTTACAATCAACGATGAGACCTAAATCAAAGAAAACCATGCTCATTGGTCCTTATATCCTTGGAACTACTCACTTTGTGGAGTTAGGAGGACATCATTTTACACGATTTGTCACAAGAGGTGGTGCATGGCAAAATCACCTTCTATAGCAGTTTGCACGTTGGCACAAATTGCCCTTAGCATAGTCTTAACATTCTGGGATAGCTGTGGTCATCTAAATATTCTGTGGCTCATTTTACTATGTTAACTATAGGTAGCGGGGAAACGCCCACAATGGAAACTATTGATTCCTACATGAATAGGCTGCACAGTATTATCATGGCTAACCCACAGGAGAACGAGAACCTCATAGCCACAGTCCGAGATGTGGTAAACAGACTTGAACGCTAGTGACTGGGTAAGTACTCACGTAGGCTGCTTTTGTTTGGCATCTACTTTGTACCTCTGGCACTGATTCTTGTGCTGATCACTATATTGTATAATCAAAAAGTTTTCTTCCTCAAAGCCACAGGAGCAGGTTGACTTAATGAAAGTCAAATGGGGTTGAAAATACCCAACAGCATTAAAGGGTTCCAAAATTCCCCTTAGCTCCAAGATCTTTTGTATAAAGGCATAAGTAGCTGCTTGTCTTACTATTCATTGTATTTGCGTAAGGTGAATAAGAATAGTGACAGATCGGTGTAAAAAAAGAAAGAAAAAGTATTTACATTTTAGTAACAGGGTGACTAGTTTAGTAGAAGGTTCCTTTCTTGAGTGAAGTGAATCTGAAAAATTCTGCATTAATTGTAGAATCTGGTCACAGAGAAATTTTATTTGTCTCAAGAGGTTACAGGTGAACTCAAGTCTGTTATGAACTGCGAATACCCTGCAACTACCTGCTCTGTAGCACCTTAGTCAAGCTTTTCTGGTTATGAAGGTTTACATGTAAATGAAGCACTGATGTGTGGTTCAGACTATATGTAGCATTTGCTGAGACTCTAATGATCATGTGGCTTATGCATAGATTATTACTGAGCTCATGATTCTGTATTTTTGCTTCTGTTTAACAGCTTAGAAAACTGTAATAGGGAACTGAGTAGAAAAACAAATCAACAAAGAAATACCAGTCTTTCTGCATACTGTGCTTCTTTGCATTTCCCACACCATTTACTGCCCCACTTCCCCCATGATGCACAGCACTAGACAGCCATTAGGAGTTTGCCTACTTCTATTTTAACTATGTACATACCTGCATTCTTTAGGCATATATTTTTTAGAGATCTACCGTACATGTTTTGAATAGTGTTTAGAAATGCAAATAGAGCTGAGTTGTGCCATCTGCAAATACAAAGACAGGGCTTTTCATCCTTTCTGATACTGACCTTTTGTGATACTGTGTAGAACAGTTAATTACACATTCCCCCTTATAGTGTGGCTTAAGCTAAAAGATCATTGTCCTTCCAGAGGGTAGCCAGATGGAACGGACTATAGGTCTAAAGGATGACTGAGCTCCCAGCAGAATAAAGAAGTGCCTTTACTGCTGCTATTTATGAACGGAACAGCTTGTCGATCCAGGTCTGGGATTTTTCAGTAGCTCATCAACCTCCTCATTTTCATATACTGTTTTCAATTAGCACTCAAGCTCAGAAGGAGAATCGAGGGATGGGGAGGTTTTACAGAATGGATAAGAGGGAAAGCAGTTTCTCATCAATCAGTTACTAGAAGGGCATGCCAGGCCCTGAAACAGATGTTTGTCCTTTAAGCACCTTGCCAGAAAAATCATATCTCAAGGCTACTTAAATCTAGACTTTGGTTCTCATGTAAGGTGGATTCATATTTCCTAAATGATGGACAATTTCTGTGTTCCTAAAAATTCAAGTATCTTTTTCTTGGATAAACTGGATTCAGCTGTAATTGGTTTGGAAAAAATAATTCTTGCTGTAGAATTCTTCCTTCCACTTTATAGTTGAAAAATTCCATTCCCTTTTTCCCCCTCCCACCAATATCTTCTCTTTTTTCAGCAGCAAAACAGTGTGAGGCAATTAAAAACGTGATTAATAATCACCTAGTTTCATTATATAAAGACATGCATGTAACTGGATATAATGACCAAGTAATTAATAGGGCTATTAATTACACTGATGTTCACTTGGCAATGATTATATTTTGTGACAAAATCTTAGAAGGGAGAAGGTTGGCCTTTATTGGATGCAAACCTAGAAAAAAGTAGAGCTTCCCTAGAAAAGAAGGAAGCTTTGGATAGAAAGGTTGAGCTGGCATCTGATAAACTGTATCAGCAAACTGTTATCATCATTGTCCCTTTGTTAACATGCATATGAAGTATATTAATTCTCCTAAATGTAATCTCTATCACCAAATGGTCTGTTTGAGGTTGAGACACATTACAAATCAATTTCATAGAAAAATCTATTTATTATGATACTTTTGAAAACCACTGTACTTCACAAAACTGAGGTGTTTTTTGGTGGCTTAGTACGTGACTATTTGTTATCTGTACTGCATGATAAAGAGAACTTCTTTGTGCAAACAGCATATGGGGGAGAAGAGGAAGTTTTTTGTTATTTATCACACTGTTCTTTGGATGGAAATTCAGTTACAGTTCTGTCTCTATAGGCTTCTTTGCTATACTTCTTAATATTGTGTTTTCAGATAAATCATCCAAAAAATAATGTCACGATGCTTATTTAGTCCTGGCAGATTGTAGTCTTCTAACATTTATTTTTCTGTTTCGTCTGCAGGTCTCGTGACCCAGGGATGCTTTACAAATTTTTTTTGGCCAGTGTGGAATAAGAAGCCATGAGGGAAAGACTAGGGATGGGAGGCAGGATTGCAGGTTTGTCCTGGTACCTGCCTGTGTGGTTTGTCAGTGAGACAAACAGATCAATGCATTAAAAGGTCTTAAGAAGCCACGGACACCACCCACTAAACATTTGGAACTGTCCTCTGTGTAAACATTTAAGAGCATGCAACTTCTGTGCAATCTTCAGTTTCTTACTAATTTTGCTGGGTGTGAGGGTGCATATGTTCTGTGGACGGGCTGACGATGGAGATGAAATCTTGCAGTTCGTGAAATGAAGTCAGCCTATGTGTTGTAGTAATAACGTGTTATATTGCCTAATGTCTTCTAGTGTCTTTTATTTTGTTTTCATGTTTATCTTGTGGGATTACCTTCCTCCACTTCAGTTTTCTTCTTTTGGTCTTGTTATCTGATACTTGCAGTACTGGATAGCAGCGCTTGTGTTCTCTGCTGTAACAGGCAGTCTTCCTTGGTGCACTGTCTTGTCCTACCCTGCCTGCTGTGTTTATATAAGCTTTTCTTAAGCAGAATTCTGTTTTTTTGTGTTAGCCTGCAACTTCTACAATGTGAGTTTGCTCCCTGCTAGAGACTGGCTGTGGTTGATGCTTTGTGACTTGATTCTACTATGAGACAGACTTCCTCTCGCTCCCCTCTCTTCAAGCACCTCTCTTGCACATAGCATCCTGCTCTTCTGTGAAGGTCTCCTGTTATATCTTGAAAATGTTTGGTGGAGCATTTTACTACCGCAAAGGTCAGTGGTAATCAAGATAGAAAGTGAAACGTTAGTTCTTCTCAGCAGGGAAAATAGGAATCTCCATTTTAGACTAAAACCACAAAGCTTGCCCTTCCTCTGATATGTTGCTCAGTCTTTTAATGTTACTGCCTTGTTTTTGAGAGAATGATCTCATGGTGAGAGCGGTATTCTATAAAAAGAGAAATGGGCAGGGGGATTGCATTGGGAAGCATATGCCTGGAAGCATCACACGTATTTTTTGCATGAATTATTAGAGCAGAGAAGGTTATTAGCAGCTAGGTCCACGAAGCAGCCCACAGAATTCTACATTACAGCCCATAAGTGCTTTCACTTTTTGTACAGTTAAAGTACAGCCTGTGGAGCCTATAGCATTCAGCATATTATGTTCCAGTGTAACCTAAATGGCCTTTCACTTACATCAAGTAGAACTCTGCATGCTAGAGTCTGTAATCTTGCTGAGCTACACTGCACCTCCTGTCAAAGATGAAGGCATCTACTGTCTGCACTAACTTATGCAAATCATTTGCTACCCTTTGGTTCCTGTCAAATTGTTAATTCAGTCTTTGGTTGAGCACTTGTTGGACATCTCTGGGCTTTATGGTAGTGGTTGAAATGCTCTTTCTTCCACATGACAATCTCCTTGCTCATCCTTCAGAAATATTTAAGATTTCCCTGTTACGATTTGGAGATTGCTTTCATTACTGGAGTGCATTGCAGTCAGCATCACTTTAATGTATCTGTAACGCAAGTATTTGAAGATTAAAAAGCAGTTTCTTCTTTTCCCACTCTGTACACATGGACTTCATGCTTGCCTGAAGCCATCTCCAGGTCAACACCTTGTATGTCAGGTCACCGCTTACTCATGAGCTTATTGCTGTAGCCAAGCAGCAAGGATTTCCATGTAAATTCAAGTCTTCCTTCAGGGAGGAAACTCCTTTCTCTTGTCTTCGGTCTCATTTTCAAGACTTCACAAAAAGGAACCTCAATTTGCTGTATTGACCTCCATTTTCCTTAGCATGGATGAGACCAACTGATGTTGGCATGAACTTTTTTAGTGGATTCTATAACAAATATTGTATGGGGAAAAAAATCCTACAGGTTAATAATGTCTCCAGAAGAAGCATCGATACCTTCTCCTGTGTGTGTCTTGTTTTTTAGAATTGGTGATGTTTGACTTCTATTGAAGTGGCCAAAATGCACTGCATATTCAAAAGTTGATTTACAAAATTCTAAAGTTCAGTCTGTGGCATCTTACCTGATATCTGGAGTTGTATCTCAAAGACTCCAGAAATTGCTATGTAATATGATAGTAGGATGCAATTCCAGGCTGTGACATACACATACTGTAAATAAGGTATGGGTGGTTGCAGGCTGCCGCAGCTTACATAAATTCAATGCAGCTATCAGCTCGTGGCATACTGCTAATACATCATTCTGTTGAGTTGCATGCAAGTGTTATGGGATAGGTAATTTAAGGTGGTATTATTACTGGGGGCTGACAAATCTCTTGCTTTTTTCCCCACAAGGAAGGGAGAGGAGGTGGTATACCCATCTTAAAGCATCTGGGGGAAGACTAAGTTCTTGCTCACCAATGATGTGACAGATGATGTTTTGTCTCATTAAGAAGCTTCTTATTTACATTGATTAACCCTATAAAAACGGATTTTTGTCTTTCCAGTGTTTTCTGAGTGTCACTTCAGTTTACATTTTTCAGTGTTGGCTGATTAAAAAAAAAAAGTAAAAAATGAAGTGGGTGTCAAGGAGAAGAGTGGGATAAAATGCTTTTGTCACTTAGAGAAATGTTAAGAGAAATACATGAAAACAGAATCCATTTGCAGGATTAATGTGTTTGGAATTGTTGAGATGCCAAGTTTTCTGTACAATGTTTTTGTAACTAAACTTTGGAGTACCTTTGTTTTTAAGAAGTTGATGTGCTTGTTTGACACTTGCTTCATTAAAAATGTTCAACATTGAATCCATTCTGATTCAATTTTAACTGCATTTTCATGAAAGAACTATTACTAGCATTGCTCTCTTGTCTGAGAGATTTTGGCAACTCCATGTTATCCTTTGAAAGGAAATAATGTGCCCCTTCCCCCTCTCCATCCTAAGTGTATCTCCCTCTGAAAAAGCTAAAGGAAGTAGTTGTTATTTATAGTGATGAAAACTTCAGAGATCTTTGATTGTAGCTAATTATTAACAGGGTAGTTCCTGTCATCTTTGTTGCCCAACTTGAGTAACTTTAAAAATGCCATGAATATCTCTCTCTCAGCCTTTTTTTGACATCCTTGTCTTCCTTTGTCCTCCCTAATTTCCCACCACCATATTTATTTTCTCTTCCTATTAAAACCTTCTGTATCATACCTGTTGCCCCCCACTTGGTTTTCTTTTCCCCTACTAGATTTTTTTTATCATGTGTCTTCCTTTCTGCTTGCTGAGTATGGAGCCAAACTGTAGCCTCGTGAAATTTGTACTTTGGGTGTAGCTCCTCTGTGGAGGAGTTTGGATGACTTCCAAACTTCTGCCTGCACTGGTGGTCTTTCTGAGGTCACAGTGCTGTAAGCAACCATGTCTTTATGTTACTTTTGTGGTCACATCTCGTTATTTTGATTGCCAGATTAATGCCTGATCTTTCTGTATATCAACAGGCTTGGTTCAGATAGTGTCTGCTCTCTGGGACAGACTGCACATTTGGATTTACAATGCTTTGGAGATTTTGTAAAACACCAATTATGAAATGATAAAGATATAAAAAATAGAAGGAATATAGGGAAATCTCCTATAGGAGAATAGCTTTCATGTGACACTGGCTAGTCCAGAGTTGGAGAAGGTAATAGCAAAACAGGTGCACACCTGGAGGAAAAAAAAACAGAGCAAAGCAGCAATAAGTTCATTATAAGACAAAGATCTAGTTCCTTTCTAACCTGTGGTGCTGTACATGGCATCAGGAGCAGATGGTGGTCAATCTAAGACTATGTAGTCTAGTGTAATATTTCCGGTGTTTTTTTTCTGTTTGTTATCCCCTGTTTATTCTGCTGCTGGTCAATTGGACCGATGATAAATAATCATTTAAGGGAAGTTAGGGGGATTTGAGGTCTTTGTGTTCTTTTAAGATGAAGAGATCACTTTTTTTAATCTTTTGCTTCAGTTCAGTTGTATCATTCAGAGTCAGGAGTACACTCAGGCCTATCCTCTATTTCTACCATATAATTTTTCTGCTTGTGAACCCTGAATAGTTTTGCTGCTTCTTTCTTCCTCATTGATCATGATATTGAGGGGGTTTTTTAAAGTGTTTTAACTTTAACTTTTTTGAATATATTCATGATTTGCCATCTTAATGGCAAAATCTCTGGATTTTGTATGTATTGTACCATTTTGGTATGTGGTAAAGTATCCACATCCATTATGTAATACAAGGAATAACATTTATATAATCTGATTTATGGGTTATACTAATAAACCTGTAATTCTTATGCTGTGGGTTTTTGGTTTTTATCATTTAATGTGTAGACACTGATGGTTTGTGTATCTGAAGATATAAAAATTGGAGTTTGTGAAGGTTTGAAGCTTAAGTCTATATTATTACTGGCATATGGAGACCTGTGCAATGCAAGTTGGTTTTGAATATTTGTACCAAAGTAACGACGAGCAAATGCAGCTAGGATTTTTCTAAGCACAATTTTGGAGGGCAGCAAGAAGAAAAGGTGGCTGTACAAATCATACTAGCCCTGAAAACTTTAGAGTAGGAAGCCGCGCATTTTCTAACTTAGAGATACATCTTAGAAGAGAGGTGTGATGCTGATGGCAGATATTGCTGAACTATGGCTAGTGTGTGATCTCTATTTCAAAGTTATGTTGGGAGGGAGATGGGATAAATGATCTCCTATTCTCTCATTTTCCATCTTTGACTTACATTTCACCCCGGTATGAGGACAAATGCAACACAGGTTTATTGTGTTTGTGTCTATCTGTAGCCACAAAACAGTGTTCAGACAGTTCTGTAGCTTTGAAAATCGATGTTTATTTTAAACTATCCAGATTTTATTTGCATGCGTATCCTAATAAGGAAAACAGTACTGAAATGCCATCAGTTCTATTAATTACTTCATGAAGTGCTGAAGTAATATTTGAAAAGATCTGCATGGAGATGGGGAAGTAGAGAAACAATGCAGGAGAAGGGATTGCTTGTTCAGTTGAGTGGAGAATTGGATCATGTGAAAATAGTTAAACTAGGGTTTTAGGTCCTGATCCTGAAGTGCTTAAGCATGAGGTCAACTTTCTACTTGTGAATGGTTCCACTGAATTGACTAGACTTACACTTACAAAAATTGACTCCCCAAATTACTTGCCACTTTATTGCTATAGATCGGAAATAGAAAGAAAAAATAATGAAGCACATTTTAAAACAAAAATCCTGAGGAAGCATGTATTCTTCAAAAAATATCTAGAAATACTTATTTAATGAGAATACATTTAAGAAAGTGTTGAAAACAGTGTATCCAGTTAACCCATTAATGGGATTTGAAGCCATTGCATGTTGCTAACCAGGTACGTTGTTCTATTTAGAATGCTCCTTTTCCTTTATCTCCTTCATGCTGTGTCTTTATATCCAGGTTTGCGTCATCATAAATTAAGTCCCCATCCTTCTCTACAAGTATATGTAAATAATTCACTGATATCAGAAACTGTTCTATGTAGCAAAACTTCTACCCTAGCTTGCATGTTAAATAGTACAGATTTAGGGATTCTGAAGGGGCCTGCTGGGGGCTCCAGCAGTTCATGATAGTAACATGGGACAAATTCTTTTTGCAATACTAAAAGGAAAGTTGTTTAACATTAAAGATTGTGGAAATACAAGATTCTCCAAGAAAGTGTAGGTATCAGTACATTTTGCTAATTTGTTAGGCAGGTTGCTTGTGGCATGTGGAAAGGAAAGTTTTGATTAAAGAGTTGAGAAGCTCTCTGGTTTTAATAAACAGAAAACCTTGATTCTCCTGCTGATAACTGGAAAAGATTCCAGCTGGTCACAAGCACTACTGTTAATAGAATATAAGCTTTAGGAAAAGTAAATAAAGGGAATTACGAAGAACGTAAGCAGGATACTCTTCTAGACTTACTAACATGCGTATATTTAATTTGAATATCGTAAGCATAAATATTTAAGCAATTTGTTAGAATTCATTCCCTATGTGCATATCTATTTAGGCTTGGCAACAGGGTTCTGGTGCTGATTTACCCTGCCCCATAGCTGGCCCTGCGTTTATGCTAGTACAGTGTGGTTGAAAAATTTGGTCTTGTTGATATTAAATCATAATGGTCTATATGCTATTGCGTTAATGCAAGTTATTCTAAGATATAAGAGGATTCTAAGATCCTCTGCTTTCTCTTTTCCTGTTGATGCGATTGTTTGTCTCCTAAAGTTGTTAAATACTACTGTTTACAGGTTTGTAGCTTTGGTCCCTCATGCTCTGGAAGGTGAAAGGCATTCTCACTTTTCCCTAGAAGTATGTCTGTGCATTGAAGTCCATCTGATTTTTTTGTTTATAAATTTGGATTCTAAATACTTACGTATAAAGAGTTCTGCCTGTCCAAATCCTTGGCTGCTAGATGACCATCTGGCTTTCTTGAATTGACTAGAAGAATGATAGTCACATCAACCAAATACCTAGCTGTCTGGGAATCAGAAAGAGGTCTAGTTTTCAATCTGGAGTAATAGTACCATGGGATTTCTTTCTATCTCGTATCGGCAGTTTTAGTTTTATTGAATCTGTTCCAGTGTTAGTCAAGAGAGAAGTCCCTCGTCTAATTTATTTGAAATAATATTGCTTAAGCCCAGGATACTTGCAGAGAAATCCCAAACTGAAACTTTAGACCTATAAACATACTGTTTCAGCCCCTCACCCTTCAAAATGGATGTTAACAACTATATTAGTATTCTAATTTTTCTCAGAGGAAGTTTCTTTTCCTCTGTGACGCTTCAAATTCCTGCCCAAGTTGTTTTTGTTTCTTTAATATTGGAGGAAGAGAAGTAAACTGTTTGGACTGGGAGAAGAGATGCAGAAATTTTATCAGAAGTGCAAGCCAGCAGGATGGCTGAGTCCAGGGTAGTGAAAAACTCTGGAAAATTAATCTAATGCCTTTCCTGGAAAGGACTGTGGCTTTTTTAGCATGAATGTTGTATATGCTCTGAAAGGCCAGCACACATGCTGTTTTCCTTGTGTGTAAGTATGGATTATGGAGGGTATTGACATTGTCCTCAAAAGATTTCAGTTCTCTTAAAACACTTCTACAGAAGTAGAGCATCTGCTCCTTTAGAAGAAATGTAGCTGTATACTGGCATGTGGCTTTCAAGCATATGCTATGAACTTGATATGCAGGATGGAAGGGTGTCATTTTTCTTCTGCTTACTAGCATTAATAATCAGTGGCCCTGGCATATCTAAATGTACAGAGTCAAATTCTGTTTGCAACCCATTTTTTTCTGAAAAAAGTGAGTAAGAATTATCTTCTACCCTCACCCCATTAAAAATCTGTTATGAGACTTT
>NW_009223719.1:0-2808 GCF_000690835.1 Fulmarus glacialis | reverse complement strand
GAGGATACAGGAATAGAATTTGCATTTATTCTTGAGGTTAATGTTTACCTACTGCCAGTGCAGAAATGGTTGAGTTTTTAGCCTCAGTAAGTTTGGATTCAGACCTGCAAATTCCATAAACTCTTGAAATGCTTTTGAGCAGAAAAAGTAGCAAATGTGAAAATGGAATTCCAGCTGCACCCTAGTTGCAGGACTTCACAGTTGTGTGGTAAATGTGCATTTCCAAATGTCTGAAATATCTATCCACATAAGGGAAAGAACCCATTTTCTACTGAGAGAAGCAGTGCCCTCTAATGATAAATCTTGGTATCTCAAAATGAGAGTGAAAAAGCCTGTTAGTGGGAGGCAGAGAGCTTCTGCATGTGGAAACTTAAGTCAATTCCCTGGTTTTGTCCTAGGCAGATGGTAGTTTCTTGGGTTTTGTGTTTGGGTGGTTTTTTTAAATTATTTTATTTCTTTGTTTCATGCAGGTACATTATCCTTTTCCTACCATGCTTTGAGGACTGGTCAGGGTAGAAGTGGTACAGCGAGCATTCTTGTGTTACAAGGAAATGCTGTGTTATTTGCTGGTACAGCAAATAAAACCTGAACTCATTTTGCCTGATTTTGAAGTTGTCATTCTGACAGCAAGGAATGGCTGTGATAAAGGTTTCTAGTTGGCTGCAGCTGATTCTGTGTGTTGGCTGATATGTAAAATCAGCACAGCTAACTTTTTCTCTAGCTTCCTAACTAGGAGCTGTGAATACATAAATCCATGTAATGGAAGCTTTGCAACTGTTGGTATCTACATACTACTTTGTCTTTGCAGAGCTGGTTTTCATTTTGGGAGCCTGCAAACAGCTTCATACTTAAACAGCACTGCCAGCTCTCTGGAGCTAGAGCGTATACAGCGTGGTGGTAGCTGCCTCACTATGATCTTACTCCAGCTAAGAGCATCCCTGCCCAACTGTGAGTTTCACTAACTCACCAAAGTAGTAGAAAACTACCCAGCTTTTTTCTTGCTGAAAGTGTTCTGTGTTTTGTGAATTGGCTGAGCTCAGTAGAGGTCTGGCAAGCACCAGGGTTTGCACAAAGTAAGCAGAGGATCAGAGAGGAGAGAAGGGAGAAGCAGTATCTCCTTTCTGGAGGTATCTTGCTTGCATTTTGGCTCACTGTTTCATGAAACTGTACACTGAAATGATGTGGGAGCACAGGCTATAGAGAACCATCCCCTTTTCAGCATCTAAAGTTGTCAGTAAATACATGACAATCTAAATCTGACTCCTGACTTTATGCTGTTGCTCTTATCTGTATGTTTTCCTGTCCTGCCTTTCTTTCCCTCTCTTGCCTTCTTCCTTTGTGCTAAGCTGTTTCAGCTTAAAACCAGCTAAAATCGACTAAGTGCCTCTGCCAACAAAGATTTTTTTTTTTTTTCCTATGGAGAAAGTTTTTTCACAATAAATGTCACTGGAGGAGTAGTGAATTTGGAAGGGGCCCACAACTACTGCGGCTGAAATGTTTAAAAAAAGTGTTTTAAATTGTCTTGTCTTCTGTGAAATGGGGGCAACAAATCAACCCAGCAACAGTGCCATTCTCTCTGGTACCAGTTTCCAAGCCAGACAAAACAAACTGAAGGTATAAAACCAATCTGGGGGAGAGCGGGGTGAGGGGCAAGATCATGTTACTGATAAAAGAAAATACACAAAATAACAAATTCCTAGCTTTCTCTCTTGGGGTATGTGTTCAACTGTAGAAAGAATGTTTATGGAAGAATATGTTGTGCTGTTTAAGTATGCTTCAAAGAACGTATCCTTTCTTACCTTGTAGAAATTCCTCCTAATGGAATTCACTCCCAAGCATCTCAGATTTTTCCTTTTCTTTTTTTTCTTTTTTTGTAACCATAAGTCAGTAGAACTGATGTATATTACCCATGGGCCAGCTTGTACAGGGGTAGCTTAATCTGAGCACGTCCTTACCTTGAATTGAAAGTCTGTTGTATTTAATGGGATGTTAACTCAGTTTATTCTCTGGGATTTGTGGAGTAATTTTATTGCCTGCAAAAGGAACAATTTGAAGCCAGATGAAGTGTAGGTATACTCTGTAACATACCTGCTGAGCTTGTCAATGATGCCTGGACATGCTTGCCTTATTCTGGTGTTTTTATTTTCTCATCACATCTCTTGCATCTTTTTTTCTCTTAGTCCTACTTTGAGTTTGAGGGTTATTTCCCTCCTTTCAGGAAATAGATCTATATGTACTGCATCTGGTCTATTTCCAAATCTAGTATCCCATCTTGGACTAATGCATCCCTTTGATTTCTGCAGGTTTTCATGGGCGTAACTACAGGCAGGATTTGATCTCTACATCTTCCTCTGACTTAATCTTTGTCCCTTCTTACCTTCAGTCCTGGCCTCCCCTATGACTCTTCACTGCTGGAGTTTGCTCTTTGGCTTGCATGGGAGTCATTATTGGTGCTTTTTCTGTCTCTTTGAATCCTTTTGATGTTGTATAAACTTCCTTTTGTCATATAAGTGATTGCAGAAGGAATTCCAAGATCCTCCTTAGGAAGTGACTGTTATACAGATGCAATTTTGCTTTGGTAGCAACCAGCAATACTGAGTGTCACGTGGTATTTCATGGACGATTGCTGTCTAGGCATTCAATTTCTAGTTAAACTATGCTGTAGACTACCATCTACCAAGGCTTAATCACACTCTGGTTTTGTTTTTCCTATCTTGTTTTGTCCTGATTCAGTCCCATACAACAAGAAAAGATGTGCCAAATATTCTTGGCAGTGCAGCAAGCATAGAATCATAGAATCATTAAGGT
>NW_009223718.1:19199-56279 GCF_000690835.1 Fulmarus glacialis | reverse complement strand
TAATGATTCTATGATTCTCTGATTCTATGCCTTTTTTTTAAAGATGAAAACAACTGCAAAGTCTGCTTAATTTGCTTTCTGCACAGTGCAAGACTGTATGAAGAGCATATATACTAGTTCATTATCAAGATGCAATAAGGGAGAATTTATTGTGGTACCAGCATGCTTTCCTACTAAAGATGAGCTATTAAACACTGTCTCACTTACACATGGATTGCCTGTGATGAGTGATACCAGGTGTAGATAAAAGTAAAGTAGCTGATGTAGATAATCTGCTTTCATAACTGTAAATGATATCATGTGTTTGCATTTACTTTAGAGTCTATCAGAAGTAACAGAAGATAATGATGACAGGTGATAGAAAATGTGTTGACCTTTTCTTTCATTTTTGTGCACTTGTGACTAAGTCAAAGCTACAGGCTTCGCAAATAATTGTATCATAGAAGGTAAGTGGACAAAAAAAAAAAAAAGCATTATTAATGAGTTGCCTACACCTTGGTTTATACACAATTATATTTGAAAAGGTATATTTAGTACCAACATCTTCATCCAAAGAACAGCAATTGATAAATAAGGGTAATTAATGTTGGCTATATGAGAATTCCTATTGGAATGTGTGATCTCCATTACTCTGCATGGGTGATAAGCATTCAAACCAGGTGAGATCATCTTGGGCAAAAGGCAGTCCCAGAAAAGGATTATGCTGGGACCCTATTTTCCCCCAATTTCTTTTTGCTAAGCATCTCGCTTTTAGTCTGGTACTCCCTGAGGGAACCTGTTTTCAAATCAGGAAAAGGACTTGGACTCAGCTTTAACTCATTCCAGGGCTAGACTACTGGTAGCTCTGAATGACTGTATGTACTTCAGCCTCTGCTGTGGAGCCATTGTGCATTGTAAACCTAATGAAATATTCAGTGGCATAAAGAAAGATTGAATGGATACTTGGTCAATCTCTAAATTTTCTCTTCATTTGGCCCAGAGCATATTTACTTAATTCACACAAATATGGTGGATATTCCATAGCTGGAATAGAAAAAGCCTTTTTAGTGCCAGGCTTCTTTTTTTTGTGGAAGGGCTATTTTCTGCATAGCATATTGGTGTGTATCTTCCCCAGACAGCAGAAGGTATTGGGACCTGACATTCTTAAAATTTTAATTGTCCAGCCAAAGGCTGCTTGATAAAAGAGGGCTGGTGAAAACACACTATGCTGGTGAAAACATACTGTCCTGGTGTTTGCTTTCTGATATGGTTGGTGTATCTTTCTCAGACTAGTGAGGACAGAGTTGCCTAAACATAGACTATTTTACACACTCGGGTATTCAAGACATCTGCTTGGAATTTACAGCTCTCACAGGCCCTGTGAGAGGCCCACATCCTTCTGGGGTGGCAGCTGGAGGATATTTGTTTAGACAACTCAATACTATTGCTCAACATTTTCAATTCTGTGTAGGGTTCTGCTCACTCGCTGTGATTATGGAATCTGCAAGAGTTGGGGTAATATCAGTGCATGCTCAGTGACAGAAGTAAAGAATCATGTGCAATTTATTGATATAATTTGTGGAAATGTGGGCAACCATAACACTTCAAAGGCTCTAGGATTTGAATTCCAAAATTAGGATTCTGAAGTTGCTTTTGACCTGATTCTGTATCTGAATCTGACTTCAAGGGGCGAAGGAGTAAGCCTCTTGGGCAACCACAGAAAGGATAGTGACTAAATATAACCACTTTATCACAACATTTTCCTTAGGCTAGTGTTTCCTCATCTATACAGATCAACTTAACAGAGAGTCGGACTAAACCAGCTTGAAAATCATCAACTATTTTTCACATGTTAAAGCAATAAAAACCCCAAAACACCAGAAGATATGAACAAAAATAGGGTTTTTTTTCTGTTTCTGGCAAAACAACAAAAAAACCCCCAAACCTCCTAACTTTATTTTTAAGATTCCATACCCCCCATTTTGATTTTTTTTTTCCCCACTGACTTTCTCTAGAATAATGTTTCCTGCTTCTCCAAAAGAAGTATTTTTGGTGTTTTAATTATTTTTGGTAAAGCAGGAAGTAAAAAATAAATTACAATTTCAAAGAAAAATGTATTTTAAGAAATTTAGAGAAAAACAATTTTTCTTCAGGGTATATGTTCTTTGGAAAATTTAATCTGCTCCAGGTAACAACCTGTGATGTGACTGCAGTCATTTGTACAATTAGTGTGTTCTTTAACACTTATGTTTAATACATATATGTGTTTCATAAACTACTTTTAAACTATTTTTTTGAAAATTGAGGGAAGAGGTGAAAAATAACTATAATCTTTTCTATCGTACTTTCATAGAATTATTAGGCAGTGCTCTATATTTCCTAGAAGTTATGCAAAAAATTAAAAGCTTCAAATTTAAAAAAAGCTTAACTTAAACAGTAGTGCTACCGAAGTACATGTAAAGTTATACAAACCTTATTTCTCACATTTTTTAAAATTCTGATACAAGATAGAACTTTTTGTCACTAATATGAATATCCTCTATTTTATTTTCTACCAAGATCTTGATGAACATCAATCTTTGAATTTATATTCCTTTTAAAACAGTTTTAAATAGACATATCATGGATATCTTGTTTTCTCCTTAACCTAAAAAAGGGCAATAAGAGAGCACTCTCCTTCTCTAATGAAAACAATGCTATTTTTATTTCAGTAATTTTATTCAACATTAAAGAAAGAACTTTATAGTTCACTGTTGACAATTTAAAAATCCTGGACACTACCTCAATGGAAATAATGCTCTTTCTGTCACAGTTCTGATTTACAGGGAATCTGTAAGGTTTTTTGGGAGCCTCAATGTAAGAATAATTGCTCATACTATAAGAATGAAAAATAAGAATCATTATTGTGAGTTCAAAAATAAGCAAATAAATTTGAATGAAACAACTCTGTGAATTTGTATATAGCTGACCTTTGTCAAGACAGAGCAAAGATTTCAGGGTTCAATATTTCACCTGTGGCTTCGAAGTAGTTATTTCCTCAAGGGGTTAAGGAAGCCAGGAAAGGAGTTGGGGGAGTATGTTGGGAAAAGTGCTGCATCACCCTTCAAGAAAGTAGGGTACTGTCACCCAACACTAAGGGGACAGGTACTCATAACATACAGCTATATCCCAAACGCTTACATGTGGAAGATGTGTAATTGTGGGCTTAAATGTGTCATTGTAGGCTTTAAAAGTTTTCCTCATCACCTATCTTCCTCCCTTTACCATCCAAGAAATGTTATGCACATAGATAAAGGAACACTTTGGACATATGGATGCCTTATTGAAGTCCTATTGCTTTGCTTTGTGCTTTGTGCTTGTGTGGGCTTGGGAGCTAATGCAAATGGAACTCAAGCATTATTTTCACAACTCACAGATGAACAATCAGATCATTATATTATTTATAACGGTTATATAGTATTGTGAAACGAGGAAAGCAGCTGCATCACAGTTGCAGCAGTATAGCACAGATTGTTAATAGGTTATCAAATGAGTAATATAAAAAAATATTTTTTAAATAGTTTTGGTAACAAGTTAAATTCATTTACTGCCAGATTCAATAACTCCTAATTTTATCCCAACCTTAGAGCCTTTAACTTTTCTTCCCTTTCAAAATTTTTTTTCTAGTGTGTATTTAATCAAAATTAATATTCACATTTAGGCTAGGCTTGTGTTTTGAATGACCTTGAGTGAAATTTACTTTGTGGGTGTAAAGCTTGAGCAGGCTTTGTGTCTTTAAAATTGTGTGGGAATGAATCAAAACCTTTATGTTTAACCTCAGGGCTTTAGGCAATCTGACCTCTCTTTACCAAAGTGGTTTGGAAAAGTGGTTACAGGAATATGGGTGCCCGATTTTTCCCATACAAATATCTTGTCCTATTTTTAAGCCCACTCTTACCACTTTAGTAAAAAGATCCTATCCAGGAGAAGGCAAGTGTGCCTGGAAGAATTAAGATACGAAAAAGGACAAGACTAACTCCTGATTTTTGTGAGGAGTCAATTTATTTTTCCTGTTGATCACCTCCTGTTTTATTAACTCCCACCTGATAAGTCTATATCAGAAAACTTTGTTGACCCTTAAGACTTATGATTAATGAATTAAATGTAGACAGATAGCTCATACTGTAACACTGTACTGATGGGACCAGGCACTGAATAGGTATCCTGAGATCCAAATTCTATTTTGACTGATTCCTAAAAGATCTCAAATGAGTCATTTTGGTCACTTCTCCTTCTACCTTTGTAGGTTTCTATCTGCTGTGTCTCATGTGTGTTAAGACAATTTAATTAATTGAGGCATGGGCAACTTATAAAATGGTGGGACATTGGATGCCTTACTTCCTTGAGACCCTCCAGGTACTGGTGCATTAATAAAAACAGCTGAGTGGTGGGTGGACAGATAAGGTCACCTACACAACTGGTAAGTGTGGACCCATTGGAAGCACAAAAGGTTTATGGATAAGCATGTCATTACATCACTAAAGAAGTAGTAGGAGAACCAAGAAAAGGTGGACTCAGGGAGGGCAAAGACTAATGATCAAGAGCTGTCAAAAAATTATTTGTAGGTGAGTACAATAGCATGTCACCAGAGGTATTGTTCATGAGGAGGCTTTGGTTTGTGAATGAGGCATCATTCTTTGAATTGGATAAGGTAAAGAAATACAAAACTGTGTCATAGATCTGTTTGGTTTTTTCCTTTCTTTTTTAAAGGACTAGAAAAGAGAGGGGGGGAATTCATTCAGTGTGGGTTGGTTTTTTTTTTGCTTATCAAAATAATAGATATCTGCTGGCTTGTTATAATTAAATTGTCATTAAGACATTTAGAATGTCAGTGTGTTTTGGATCAGTTTGGAGGAAGGAAATTGCTATTGCACAACTATTTAACATTGAAAGGATAGTTATTTTGAAGGCTTCAATACAATGAGGAAAAAGAAGTTCTGAAAATGTGTGAAGTCTATTGTTACAGGTTTATTATTGTTCAGCAATGTGCATGTTAAGAAAGAGATCCAAGCTACACAGAGGTTACACAAACTCACTGTATATGCTATTTATGCTATTTATAAAGGTCCCATCACCTCTCAGTCTAGCTGATTAGAATCACTTGTAGCTATGAGAACGATCGTGCAATCAAAGACACATAAATGTGTTTTTTTAATTATTCACACCTGCACACATTCAAAACAACACACCCTGCTGTATCTTTTAGATGCTGTAAAAAACAAACATACTGTTCAGATTCAGTGTGCTATTTTTAAATGCCCACAATTTGTTATTTAAAGATCAGTTGTTGCATGTTTTTTTTTTCCTTAAACATAGCAAAAAGCACTGTTTATCATGCAGAGAGATGTACAATTTTGTTTCATTTGGTATTGAATGCATTGTTCCACCTGAACTGAAAATAAAATGTTTGGTGTTGGGCTCTTGTAAGAAATTTAAAGGTAAAGAAAAGTGGATTCATTGAATATATATTTTATCCAGCAGTTTGGGAATTACAGCATTCCCCCAAGACTACAAGACATGGATTCAGTTCCCTACTTTGTTTGAAGAGATCGGAAACCATACCGACACCTGTAATTCTGTGTTAAGGCTGAAGAATGGTGAGGTGGAGAAAGGAAACCAATTCATGTCATATAGATAATTGGACAGTCACTGAGAAAAACCTCTTAACTGATATTACTGACTTTTCTAGTGAATATATCAGATAAAACCCAAAAGATCATTCTAGTGCATGAGTCTCTGACTCACAGAATATTTAAACAGCCCTGACAGAGTGAACCCACTCTAAAAGGAAAGACAGTCATTGCAGTGCTCAATAAGCAGGTGCTTATCCTTCACACTGATATCTAGACCAACTCTGACACTACATCTGTCTTTGATTCAGAAAAGGGATCTAAACTTGGGTCTTCAACCCTCCAGCTGAGTATGTTAATTGCACTGGGATACCAGCCCACTGCTATCTCATAAGAGTAATATATCTAAAGAGATG
The DNA here is from genome assembly GCF_000690835.1 of Fulmarus glacialis. NCBI lineage: Eukaryota > Metazoa > Chordata > Aves > Procellariiformes > Procellariidae > Fulmarus > Fulmarus glacialis. The sequence continues at coordinate 50,275 of NW_009223718.1, read as the reverse complement.
CTGATATTTTGTTTTGACAGTGACTGTGATTTTATATGAGCTGTCCATTGCTTCTGTTTTTCCTCTCTGTCTTATATATTCAAGGAACCCCTGGGAGCCTGCTTGGCCTGTCCAGGCACAGCAAGGTTTACTATTTGAACTTACTGAGCCCCAAGGAGACTGCTGGACATGCTCCAAGAAAGTTGTCATAGCCACAGAATCTTGATTCTCTTTATTTGTATATGCTCCCCTATGTCATTCCCTCCATGGTGGTAATTCACATTAGACCTCCAGGATGTTGCTGTTTCTGTGCCTTAAACTCTGTCTACATCACCTGTCATTATTTTCAGGTCAAACTACAGCCAGGCCTTTTTCTTTTATGGTTAGTTGATGCTGCTGCTTTTCACATTACCTCATCTGGCCCCCTTTCTGTGAGAAAAAGCAGAGAAGAAACTCATAGCCTAATACTTTACTTGTTCTTTGCTTTCTCTTTTCCATCTTCCCTCTGGGTAGGCATGTAAGGAGTCTCCATCTTTTCTCTCGTTCGTCCTTTTCCATTCCTTTCCAAATAGGGTTAAAAAAGAGGAGAATAAAACTTGCCCAACAACAGCATAACTCTGCCCCTACATACCTCCTCCCTCATTTAGCATTTATAATAAAACTGTCTGACATTCCCTCCACCCAAACAAATGCGTACATTTACTTTAAAATCAATCTATTCAGTAAAGCCTGTGCAGCCGGTGATGCCAGTTCAGCCCCGAGCAGGCAGCATCCCCAAGCACAGCAGCACCATGCTACCAGGTCGGAAAAATTACCTTCCATTATGGAAGAGGAGGAAGAGGGAGGTGGACAGTCTGAGTCACGCGGAGGGGCTGCAGGGTCCAGGATGGATGAGGAGGTGCATGGTCACCCATGTTGTCCTACACAGGGTTACCAAGCTACCCTTGGCTCACCAGTCAGAACCCAAAGGCTTCAAGTGCCACCAGTTTGTAGTCTCGCCCACAGAGGTAGTCTTAATGAGGGCAGTTCACAAGCACTGGTGTAAGGCTTTTGCTGATGTATGTGTCTATAAACAGCCAGATTTAGCCCAAGGATGAGTAGCCTTTCAGAAGCTTTCCACAAGCACCAATATCTGTATAAATCTTAACTCCCTTATACCTAATGCCAAAGGAGAAAAACCAAAAAGTGTACTGTTGAGCTCTTTACAGTATTTTAACAACTTCACAATTCCTTCTGGCAAGAAAGATTGTGTGAATGCATTTCCTCATAAAACCCACTCTGGTGGAAACCTGAATTCAGCTCACATGAGGAGACTCATGGCATGTTTCAGTTCCCACCTGCTCGTGCTCCTCTGCTTCTCCCTCTTCTGAAATGCATAGCCTGCAATTTCACGCACTGAACAATTACTGAAGATAAAAGCTGCTAATTGTGAGCGCCCCCGAGTGCACCACTAGCCCTTGCTGTCCCTGCCCACACTCCGTGGCTCCCCCCACCCTAACCATGGCCCAGGACCCCATTTCAGCCCCCTGGGGCCTCAGCACCTGCCCCACTGATGACACAGCAGGGCCCATCTCCAGCACCCCACAGCCCTGCCCTGCCTGGCCATGGGCCCCCTGAACCAGGCCCACCCATGGGCCCATGTCCCAGCCTGACCTTGGTCTCTCCCCATCCCCAGTAAGGTGTCTGGTGCCCCCGGCTGCCCTGCTCCTGGCTGGGGCGGTGGCATGGGCACCGGCTGGGGGGCTTGGAGACCCTGGGCCTGACAGTGAGCAGAAAACTGAAGGAAACTTCATGAAAAGGGAAACATTGGCCATTTTGCAAGACAGAAAAAATTAGTAAATTTCAATACCATGAAATATTTCTCTTAAAGGTTTCTTTCTTATATTTATTTCATATAGCTTTGCATAAAGAGCTGTAGCAACCTCTTTGAGCTACCATAATCCTGCTCTGGAGTGGGGCTGGAAGTGTCCACCCAGCTGTTCCCCAGTCCATATCCTGTACCCTGACTGCATGTTTCTGTTTCTTTCCTTATGCTGACAACTTTTTCTTTTTTTTTTTTTTTATTTTTCAGCACGCGAGGGGTGGGAGGAAGGCATGGCCAAGGGAAACTGCAGGGTGTGGGTGGTTTATCTTTAGCTGCAGCAGCATGGTTTTAAAATGACTTAATCTTCTTGAGACATCCTAAGAAACTCTGGGTTCATGTGTGATTCTACTAATACATATTAATCGTGATTCTATAAATATTAACCTTCATGAGAAGATTTGCAGGCGACTTAAATAAGGGGTTATATCACCTCAGGGTAAGTGGGTATAAAGGGATGAAAGTCACATAAAGATAGGAGTGTAACATAAAAATCAACTGAGAAGGTGTGTGTGAGTGAGCAGATTCATTATACTTATTAAAAAACAATGGAAATATGTACCGGGCTGCTTTTGCTCTACCTCTGAAGTGCAGAGCACCCAGTACTCAATATGCTTTCCTTCCTCGATGAATAAGGGAATAAATACTTAGTTGTACAACAACCTTTCAGATTATGATTTTTTTTTTTTTTTTTTTTTAATCTGCAGGGTTAATTCCTGACATATGAGTTTCCAAATGTGTATGGATAAAGGTAATTTATGGTGCAGGAGATTAGGAGATTTAAGTTCCAACTTCCAAGCAGCAATGTGGAAGAAAGCTACTCTTATACTGATGGTTCCTTACTTTAGCCGTAATGTAGTCCAAAATTAACATATCCCCTTCACCTATATTCCATGGTACGTATGTATTAAAAAAATTATGGAAAACCTGAATGTTTTAATGTGACTATGAAAAATTCTGAGAGCTATCATCAGAAGCAGTATGCAGTTTAAAATGAGACACACACAAAAACGACAACAAAGAGAGCTCCTAAAAGCCCTAATTTGAGTTTCCAAAACACATTAGCGGACAGTGCGAATAAAATATCAGTGAGTTGCTTCACTGGTGGCCACTGATAAGAGCTAAAAATCAGTAAGTTATAGAAAGATCCAGATGAAAAAGTAGGGCAGGGGTGGTGGGGAAAGTGCAACAGTACTTGACACATTCAGGGCAAAAGACTTCTGATGGACAGTTGCCAGAGTGCCATTGCCAGCCCAAGAGTGTCTGCTCCAGACACCACACAGTCAGAAAAATCCTCTGATTTCTGTCTGGCTGTTTAAGCATATATATACCATACTCATTCAGGTGGGTGTCAGAGTACCAGCTGAAAATTACTGTCTTTTGAAGTGGTCTCATATCTGTTCAAACAGAAAATCCAGGTTTCCAGTTACTCTGATGCAATGTTACTGCCTACATCGAAGATAAATCTGATAAATATTATTGTCCCTCACTTTCACCCTCGCCAGATGTTATCCCCAGCACCACTGGTGCTGCAGATTCTCTTTGTGTCTCCACTTGCAGAAATTAAAGGTTTACCACAGAGGAGAAGAGCATTGACAAGGAAAAAAGTTTCAGGTCTGAATATGTGCTCTTTATGCACAAGATGATTCATATTCATTTTAATTTAATTCAATGGTACCCAAATATCTTTGTTATTTAGTTATCAGCTAGGAGGATATAGATCATCAGAACTGAAGCAACACATCTGTCTCCTCTGCTCCCCCCAGTCCTCTACTTTTAGGGTCCTTTGAGTCACTGCAGCTTCTTCCTGGACATTTTTTTTCCTAAAGAGTTCCCTACGGCCCATCGCTTCACGTTCTGCTGGTAGCAGCCATCTATGTCAAAGCCTATTTTCTCTCCACTGCCATCTCTTTAGAGGTACATGGGAGAAGGCTTTATCTTTCCCTCAGGTTACTGTGGCTCTGCCAGTCAGTAAATGCATCACAAGGAACCTAACTGGACATATTTACAAAACCTGTTACTAATGTTATTCCAGATAACTTGGCACCCTGCCTTTCTTCTTTATATTGAATATACTTTTGCCTCAATATGCTGTTTACTTCTGCAGAACTGCCATAATAGCAAGTTAACACACTGATAGAAGAAAAAATAATCCTCTCTAATTGGCTGTGGTAATGCACTTGGCTTTTTTGTACCCCTTTTGTTATGATAAGATTTTCAGTAATGGTTTTTATTAGGTAGGAAATCAAACTAATCTTTCTCCCCCCAAAAAAGAAGAGGGCCTGCATATATAAATAATTGTTGTGACATTATTTTAGTGATGTAGGGATCTGGAGGAACAGGAAATGACCTGTGCACATGAAATTCCTGTATTACTGATTTTTCAAATGAGTATGGAGAATTGCTTGTCTTTTATGCTCTATTTTGTTAATTTGTAAAACAGAGGTTCTTTCTGTTGTTTCACATGACAGTTATAGCACTTTCAATCCAGAGTGCTCTTGACTGATTATAAGAATTATACTGTTTCTTTCTTAGCAAACCTGTAATAAGATAGAACATTCAGTAAGTGAAGTTTAATAATGTCTAAATTACATACCCATGCACCAAATCCCCAAGTCCTTATTTAATGTAATTTAGCATTAGCCCTTATGCAGGTAAAAACTCCAAATCTTTGATCCCATGATCCTATATTTTATATTGAATACTACTTTACAAGTATTTGCCATTTTCTCTAAGAATGACTGCTAGGTCAATAAGTAATAAGAGTAGTCAAAAGTTTTCACATTCTGTATTGTTGGTTTTTAAACCAAAACTCTCTTGCCTTACAGACTGCATTGCAAAAGAATTAAATTTCTTGAAATGAGAACTTCTAATTCATTACCTACTACAGGATCTTTGAATCAATCTAGGCAGAAAGATATTCTTTATTGTTACTAAAAGTAGATTTCTTTTGCTTGGTAATGTTCCCTTTCCCTTTGATAGGAAGGGAGACTCAACATTTCTTGATTAAATCCTTTCATGGCTTCTAAACAATGGTCTGCAGTTTGACAAGGGAGGTAACGTGAAAAAACCTCAATATTTTGTAGCCCGACATTTAGTGTTTACAGACAACATATTAAGGACTGTTGCTGCTTCGTCACTGTGTCAGATTACTTTGACAAATTATATAAGAGATTCTGTTATTTTAAAATAAATTCCTAAGTAGTTTTTGAAGATACTTTTCTTTAATACATTCAACTTCTTTGTATTGAGTTTACATCCGAAGTCTCAACAAATTTCACATAACATTATATGTGTTAGAATTATGTATGGCATCTACTAATGATCAGTAGGTTAAACCTCAAGTGTTAAATGATTTGCAATTATAAAAGGTCATAGATTGCATCTAGAGTATAATTAGGCATTTGGGAATGTTGGTTCCTTAAAGCAAACATAAGAAAAGGTATTTAGGGAAAATTTTACCTAGAGATTTTATGCTATCCTTCCACTGATGAACATTTCCTGTTATCTCCTGTGAATATACATCCTGTAAGCTGAATGGGGATACAGCATTTTTACAGCTGAAAAATCCTTAAGAACTAACTTTGCAAGAATTTTTTTGTATAGTGACAGAAAAATCACAAAATCTATTCATATTTATACCAAACGCACATTTCAGGTAAACCAGTCCTAAAACTTCATTTGTCTGTCTTAATGGATGGGCAGAGTTCCAGAGCAAAATCCTGGCACTCTTGGCAAGGATTAACTTTTTAAAGCCATGAAAATGTACAAGCAAGAGAAATATAGAAGAAAATCTCTATCTTGTCATGTGACTACTGCCAGCTGCTATTGCAACAGTAAAATCTGCATATTAGGGTTTGTTTTACTCTATGAATTTATTACACATAAAGGCATAATGAAAAATAGATTAAATACAACTGATATTCACTCTGAACATAAGATTTGTGTCCCTTCTTTTACCTAAGTATTCTTTTTATTTCAAATATTGTTGTTCATCATCTTGAACACCCATTACCCCAGATTCTTATCCCTATCTATTTGGCTAAATACATTATTTCAATTTTCTAGTATATTTTAAAGAAATGTATGACTAAAAATGATAAATAAAAATTAAAAAATGAAAGCTTTGAATATTTTGCTGATCTTTTAAATACATTTCCTATATTAGAAATTAAGATTGGCTCATTAGCACTGTGAATACACACTCACTATGCTAAGACCTTAGGCACTTAATATTACAAGTAGACAATAAACATCTAAATATTAAAAAAAAAAAAAAAAGTACTTTGGAAACCTTCATATTATCACCATTTGATCTTCAAGCCTATGTCTTGGCACTATTATTAAAATATCCATAGTCAGCTGAATAAGTAGACTTAGATCTTGTGACTCTTTGAGTTATAAAGTCTGTAAGTTATGCACCTAACTCTGAGACTATAATTCAGTTTTCTCACTGAGGTGTTACACGTGTCCCTGTACCCCCCCCAGGATGGGATGCAATTAGACCGAGGCTGATGCAGAGAAGACTGACCAGAATGCTGAATTCTGGGATGCTTTTCTTAGCAGAAAGAATAAAAAGCATCAAAGACAGAGATGCATCTGAAAGTGCCTTTCTGCAGGGTCTTCCTTAGTTGCTTCTGTGCAACCGGGATTTAAAGTTTTCAACTTCCGCTTCGGTTCATATGCACAGGTCACTCTCTTCACTTCAAATACAGGCAGGTAAAAACTCTACCTTTCTGGAAAATAGTTTAGTGGTAGGAGCACACTGAGGGCAGCGTAGTAGTTGGTTCAGGTCTCCTTAATCTGGGAAGTTCTGAACTTCCATCTCCTCCATCTATTTTATACCAGTAAATAGAATGCACTAGGACTACAAGGGTAAGTAAGTGGTGTGGCATACCTCATGTCCTTATGGTGAAACTTTCTTTGTAGTCCCATTCATACTGTTTAACTCTGGTCTGGCTGTGTCTTGAATTGTGCCTGGGAGAGTGCTAGTATGGTATGGGCTGGTATAGGCCAAAACCATGTTGAGAGCATGCTGATGATGGAACAGTATGGATGAGAAAGTGCCAGTATTAGACCATATGTCCTGGCCTTGCTTAATTTAGTAGAATAGACGTAGCCAATGAATACCATGATCACAAGGTTATGTCCTCATCATTCCTCCTTTTGAAGCTGTGCCACTCTGCAGCCAGGAATACTTGATTCAGAAGCCCAGAAAGAGAGAAAGTGAAAGACAAGTGACCTTGTCAGTGGAGTTTAAAACACTCCGTAAACAGAGAGAAAACCAAATCTGGGAGTCTTACTTGCTCGACAAGTCCTCTAAATGCAATGTAGAACAAGCAAACACCTCCATTTCCCTCCTTCTCATTATTTCAAAGAGAATAAGAACTGCTTAGTTCCTTGAAAGCATGTTTTACCCTGTGGATTCAAAGCAGATGAATTCACCTTCAGCTTGAGGAGACAGAAAGGTAAGAATTCGAAGATGCCCAGGTCTCCACAATTTACTGCTCATGTAACCCTACAATGCAGATTGCATCCACTTTAATAGGCAAGGCTCTTCCTAAACCCTAGCTCATTTGTACTGCAGACTTTGCACTCCATTCACCAGATGAGAGGAAATAACTGACATAAGGCGAATTCTGATATTCTAGGAAGATTTTCGATAATAGAAAGATGCAAAGAATTCTTGAAGGGTATTATTGATAGAGGTTTTTTTCCATCCTCCTTTAATGACACAGCTTGTGAAAAATATTTATAGGTATTTGCTGACTGTAGAGGTGCTGTAACTCTTTGGAGAAAGCCTGCAGGTTTTTTTAGGCAATGAGTTACACAACTCTGAAACAACATCTACAATGTGCAATAAAGCTGGTTAGGGCCATTTAAAGTTAACTTTAAATCACAGCTATCAACAGAAGTCATGAGCCTCAATTATTTAATCCACGCAGATGTTGTAAGATGTATTCATTATTTAATTATAATAGGAACAATTGTTGTCTCACAGTTTTGCTAAGTGTATATAGTGCTCTTTCGCCGGTTCATTAAATATATTGCCCACTAGGTGGGGGTAGACAACCTTATTCAAACAACGGTATTCCTGGAAGAGGAGAATTTAGTTGAAAATGGTATTAAAACCACACTAAATTTAGATTCTTTGGGAGGTTTTGGTTTGGTTTGGTTTGCTTTTTGGCTTTTTTTTGTTTTGTTTTGGGTTTTTTTTTGTTGTTTTTTTTTGTGGGGTTTTTTTGGTTTTTTGTTTTTTTTTTTTTTACTGTGATAAAATGAGAATTACTGTTTGTTAACTATTGGAAATTAGAGGTGATAATGAACTGAGGTCACGGGCAATTAAGTTTAATTTGAGTTGATGGAGAACTACAGTGTTGAACTTCCAGTATTACAAGTCAGGTCATTCCTAGTCAGGTCATTCCTATAGCAATACAAAACAAGTATTTTGCTGGAAAATAAAATAAGTAGGTGAATTACTGAAGTATCACACATGGGTATAATGTGGATTGATTATTTTCAACCACTTATTGAGCATCAGACTCAGTTGATTAGAATAGGTCATAGATCCAGGAATTTTTGAAATGTTAAAGTTAGCCTTTGGAACAAAGGCAAAATGATCTACCTTGTCAGAACACAGTGAGGCACCACAACCCAATGTAAGTATGATTTAACTAGCAAAGTTAACAAGACACAAATATTGTATGTGAACCTGACACATTATTCCATGTAAGCCTCTATTTCTGAGTGAAAATTGCAAGGAAAGTCAAAGTGAAGTCAGAGTGGTTTCAATTTCTAAGCTGCAACACAGCTGAATCACACAAATAAGACCAGATACATATATCACAATGAATGAATGCTTTTTCCAGAGGTCAGCAAGTAAAAATATGTTAAAATAATATACTTAAAATATTCTGAAAGCCTAGTTGGCAGGAAATGCCAGCTGTTGCAAATTCTGGAGGCCTTTCATAAAGCAGGTTAGTGGGGAATGGGAGGATATTGTCAGATTAATGTTTTTTTGTGACCTCAACTAGCATTTAAAAAGTGTGCTACCTGGAATCAAAGGTTAGTAAATTAATCTACTGTTCTCTTCCTTTTAAGTAGCATCTTTACTGTTGCACACATTTCTTAACTGTTGTAACACATAATGTGATTTGAGACAAGAAGTTCGTGATTTTATGAGCACATTCAATTTTGCTTAATTAGACAAAGCCAATATGTTATTTGAGAATAGACAATTAAAGTTCAATTTCCAGCACTTTCAAACTATCATTACAAAAAAAAACCAAACTAAAAATGAAAGCATGTTGTAAAATTCTAATAGCTCAAATTATTTGTGTGCTGTAATGACTGACCCAATTTTAGATTAAACATTCTTTTCTAATGAATTTTGTCACTTTCCTTCCACAAAGTACAAATGTGTTCCATCTTTTGTTTCACTCTATGTCACCTTTCCTTTGCTTAAGCTATAACTGTCTACTTCCAGAGGTTTTTTTTCTCATTTGAGCTAATAAAGAACAGTTTTTTTCTATTCCACTACCACATTCCAGTGCGTCATTTTCTCAAACCTGGAATAAATGTGGAAGGGGAAAAAATGATCATTGTATAAATGTTAAACTTACTTCTGCATGTTAATATTGTCTCATAATTGAACATTACACATAGAGGCATTTTTTTCTATCTGTGAAAAGACATGTCAAACTCAAATTTGGAACTTGCTTATATATAGCAGTTCTAGAAAAAACACTTGCAGCAGCTCTAAGTCCTATCGGTGGTAATCTGTTTCTTTCACTAGAGCATTTAATGATACTACAAGAAGGACACTGAGGTGCTGGAGCGTGTCCAGAGAAGGGCAACGAAGCTGGTGAAGGGTCTAGAGAACAAGTCTTATGAGGAGCGGCTGAGGGAACTGGGGCTATTTAGTCTGGAGAAGAGGAGGCTGAGGGGAGACCTCATTGCGCTCTACAACTACCTGAAAGGAGGTTGTAGCGAGGTGGGGGTTGGTCTCTTCTCCCAAGTAACTAGCGATAGGACGAGAGGAAATGGCCTCAAGTTGCGCCAAGGGAGGTTTAGACTGGACATTAGGAAAAACTTCTTTACTGAAAGAGTGGTGAGGCCTTGGAACAGGCTGCCCAGGGAAGTGGTGGAGTCACCATCCCTGGAAGTATTTAAAAGAGGTGTAGATGAGGCGCTTAGGCACATGGTTTAGTGGGCATGGTGGTGTTGGGTTGGCGGTTGGACTGGATGATCTTAGAGGTCTTTTCCAACCTTAATGATTCTATGATTCTATGATTCTATGAGAAATGGTTGACAAAGCCAGTGGATATGCTTTGAAATAAGAAACAAGACTTCAGAATATATACCTGTCTGATTTCTATAATATTCTATGTAATAATATTGAACTAAAATGCATTACAAGTATTTTAAGAAATTAATATTTTAAGCTTCAAATATGCCTTAATTAGATATTTTCAGTGATGCAAATGATATATAAAAGTGTATTGAAGTCCTTTAGACTAATAGCCACATTGTATTAAATAATACCTTATATTAAGATTGGTTTAACACAGGTTTAAAGAGCTTTTAAAGAATTTTAAAATTTAATTTGTTATGAGAATTAATCTAAGATGTGCTGAAGTGTGAAGTGCTGAATATGTTTGCATTACTGTCAAACCACCTTGAATGTTCTACATTTTTAAGACACATTTTACTGATAGGTTACTTAATATGATCTAAGAACACTTTCATATACTGAAGTGGTTCCATGTATTGTAGTGATACATAGTCATATTGTACGCATGATGAACATTTACCACTCTTTAGAGTATCAGCTTGGTTTTCATATTACACACTCTCTTCTTAACTGATTATATGCAGGTTGGAAGACAATTTTCTATTTTCTGCTGATTTATTCAATCTATTCAAGAACCCCCTAAGTAAAGATATATGCCAATGACCATAATTGTTTTTCACCTTTTTTGTGCCACAGCAAGTTATTCCAAAGCTACTCTGAGTGATGAGACATCTCACTTCCTCCATGCATACATTTTCTACACTACACCTGTCTCCACCATTTGTCCAGTGGCATAGCCTGAACACCTTTCTAATCTAATTGCTCCACAATCTCCTTTCTTTTTTTCGCTGTCAACATAATCCAAAACGTACTGCAATTAAGGCACTTTGTACACTTCAGCATAATTACGGAGTAATGGTTGTCGCAATATCAGAAAGAGAGAAATCTGGGTCCCACTGAAGTCAATGACAGCTTTTGCTGGATTTCACTATTAAGATTCTAAATTGTAATCTAAATATTCAGGTCAGTTTGCAAATACCAAACCTCTTTTTTTCTGGTATTTCCAAAATCCCAAGCAGAAATATGAGTGAACATGCTGTGAAATATGCAGTGCTTGATCAGTTGAACCTATCATATTCTGCACACACCATGTGGAGATTGAATACATGTGCAGTCAGTTCAACATGCTGTAAATGTGTCAGGTGTGTTAAACACTTACTGATACACTCTGAACAATCCAATGCATTCCTGATGATTTTGACTCTATGCAATTGCAGAGAGTTTTAATTGCTTTTTGTTTTAATTGCTTTTTGGTTTAATTTCTTTTAATTGCTCTTGCTCTGATGGAGCAGCTGTACTTCTGGGAATCCAATACAAATGGCCAAATTCCTCCTTTACCACCTAGATAAATTCATTTTCCTCTAGGCAGAAAAAAAAAAAACAAACCCCACGTTCAGAGAAACCAGGACGCATAGCTATATCAGCAGCAGTAAATTAAACAGTGTCAAGACCTGCTCTCTGGCTTTGAGGCCAACTGGCACAAATAAGCCATATCTAATTAGCCATTACTAAATTTTCTTACCCTTCAGAATATGGCACCTGCATACAAACTAGTAGCTAGAGATCCTCTTGGCCTCAATACTCACCTCAAACCATGCCTAGGAAGTATCTGGGAGGATACTGGTTTTATCAGGCCAAATTATGCCGAGGACTAATCTAACTACCTAATGGTACAAGGAAGGATTTGGAAAGGTTTAGTTTATTAGAACAGAATAGTCACAATGCCTATAGGGGTGATGTTGATTGGGTGAAAAGATTTACCTGAATAGACTTTTGCAGTATTAAATCTCTGCAAGCATTTTAGCAATTGAAATAGGTTTTAGTTTTGTATTAGGAAATTCCGGGTTCCTTGACTATATAGCACAGTGTAATAAACACAATATTTTTTTTTTTTTTTTTTTAGGAAAGAACTTGTTCACCAAACTTCTTCTAGTAGCTGAAACTACTCAAAAATTCAGATCAAATATAACAAATACTTTGAGTTGAACAAAAATGAATTAAACATTCAAAAACGTCAGAGAAGATAATTTCAGCAGTTCCCAGGTGATGTATTCTGATTTTGGTCTGCAGGGAGGCATGTTGGGATCCAGGTGTAATTCCACAAATTCAAGCCAGAGCTACTAAGAAAGGTGGAGTGAAATTCACTGCAAAGGACAGGCTACTCTCGGGTTCTGCCTCTGCCTAGCTCAGAAGAGAAGTCTCACCAGAAATTTTCCCTCTCTCAGCAAAATGCCTTAGTCTGCAAGTTATAGAGCAGCCTGGAGTGTGAAGTTGTTCCAATTTGTATAAATTAAATGCTTATTAATTCAGAACCTGGTAGCCACCTACCCCTCGTCTCAGCTGAGTGCTTGAATCACAAGATTTGTGATAGGTGGCATGAAAAAGTGAATGCTGAAAGGTATCCTAATGCCTTTAAAAATTTCCTTTTAAAATTTGTGGACTTGAGACAATAGCCTTCTCTTCATTTTTACATTTTCTGTGATTTTCAAGAAATGTAAATAAACCAACCCCCAAACTGAATCAAGTATATTGGACTGAATTTATTTATTTTAGAACTGTCAAAACAGCGAACACTCAATTATCCACTGGATTTGAAATAGAAAAGAAAATCCCCCAAAACAGACTTCTGCATTTATTTTTACTTAAGTCTTTGAGAGGAAAAAAGTTATTGCTTCATGTTACTCAGTAATCTTTTTCTCCCAGTTCTCAACTGAAGTTGAACAGTTACTTGATTTGATTTTATCTTACATTATTTTCCGTGTTTTAGTCAGAAAGTCAGCAAGGACACTAACGTTCTGCATATCCTGGTGTGTATGCAAAATAAAAGGCTCAAAGCATACTAATGACTGCCAGTTCATGCTGTCTGTGGAGGATTACTAGGGATTACATGTAATTATCTGAAATTGCACACTGTTTTTTGCCAATTTCTTAAAAAAGTGGAATTGATAGGGCTTCTAATTTCCTGCTAAGAATTTATTTTTATATTTCACATTTAATATTTTCTCTTTTATGAAAACAAAAAAAATTACTACAATAAATGAAAGAATTCCTGAAAGTCACTCAGTGATTAAACATACATAAGTCTCAAAATTGAATATAAAAAGTTAGAGACAATACCAGTAATTTATTCTAATAGTACAGAATCTTGTGTAAAATATAGTTTTCAAATGTCACTGTTGGGACCATGGACCACATTCTGAATTTCATTTTGGTGATTTAAATCAGATTAGCAGAAGTCTGGGATCATTTTAGATTGACAGCGCAAAAGAGAAAGATGTGTCACTGAAACAAACAAATAATAATGTCTGGAAAGTTTTGTAAATTTTCACATTTTAAACACAAAAAGTAAGGTTCTATAAAACAAATCAACCATTATTCCTCAAAACTTAGGATGGACAGTGAAAATTTTAGGTTGAAGAGATTTTAAGATGGAAGTCTATACTGTCAGACAGTCAAAGATTAACTAACTCTTCTAATCAGCTATTTACTTTACAAAGCTTGCAGAAATATATTTAAGACCACTTCTCCTTTGCTATCTTTGATGAAATTGGACAATGGGTTTAAAACTGAAGCAAATATTGGGAAGGAAAAAAAAAAAAAAAAAAAATACAAGCTTAGCAAGAAACTCAGATTTTATTGGAAAAGGAGAATGGAATTTATGGAAATTTATGTGCCACTTAAGTTCCTGAGAAATATTGCTTATTTTCTGTCTAATGTTTCTGATACTTAAAATCCTTAGGCACTTTAGTTTGGTTTTAGTAGTATGTGGACATTTTTCAAGTCCTTATTGTGCTATATGATTAAACCAGTTGTTTACCATACCAGTGGAGAATGCTTGACTATTTCAGAATAAAAGGTATTCTCTAGTGGAAACTCTTCCGGCTTATTTACTGGGGTTTACCTTGGGCAAAAAGCAAGCAGACATGACTAACCCAAACAGGGTAGACGAGTGACCCCAGCGCTCTGTGCCTGTTACTCATTTGAGAAGATAAATCCTTGCTCTGCTAACATGGAAGCAAGTAAAAGATAAGCAGGTTTTGTTGCTTAATTCTAGAAGAAGATTTAGGGACAAGGATCTTGGACAGAATAGGGCATTCTTTTAATTGTGGTATCAGACACGCACAGCAACTTTTAATTACGGTCCGACAGTCTCTCCTCATCAGCCTGCCTGGCCAGTTTACATGGTCCTCCTTTCCCTGCCCTCCTCAGGTTTTCCAGTTTCTGGGAGTCTGTGGTAAACTCACTGTAAGAATTTAGTTTCTAAGTGATTTCATTTATATTCTCACACTCCTGTCTTCAGGGGGGTCCAGACAATCTGGCCAGGACCACTTGTATGCCAGCTATTGAGTCGTCATCACATCTCTTGCGGTATTTTTGATTAGTGATGACAAACTAGTTTTTCTGTTAGTCTTTTTATACTTTAGATGCCAACAGTTATTTATGTGATCCTTTTGCATCAGAATTTAGGTTATCTAAGCCTCCATAAATATTAGGCGAGGTTGCCACCCATTGCCTCTTTTTCTTTGTTTGGAATACACAAATCTTTATGGGTACAGCCTGTCTTCCTTTTGGACAAACAGGAGAAATAATGGCATGTGTGATGTGCTGCAAGTTTGTTTTCATCCTTCTGCTGTCACAGTGCAGTGCCTTCTGCCAACAAGTTGTTTGTGCTGTGGTCTTACAGACTGCAGGCCTTCCAATCTTGATAGAAACAACACATTTTTCAATTTTATTGCTGTGAATGGTAACAGTTAATTTTTCTTAACAATACATTCCACTCTCTTAACCCTTGTTTTACTGTTTCTTTTGAAGTTTACATGTATGCATTTCCATTCATAGTTCATATCAATCTTAATAGTCCTGTTACAGATCTCCTCAGTGACATCTTACTTCTTCTTGATCGTGCCCCTGTACTCGGCACTGGTGAGGCCGCACCTCAAATACTATATTCAGTTTTGGGCCCCTCACTACAAGAAGGACATTGAGGTGCTGGAGCGTGTCCAGAGAAGGGCAAGGAAGCTGGTGAAGGGTCTGGAGAGCAAGTCTTATGAGGAGCGGCTAAGGGAACTGGGATTGTTTAGTCTGGAGAAGAGGAGGCTGAGGGGAGACCTCATCGCGCTCTACAACTACCTGGAAGGAGGTTGTAGCGAGGTGGGTGTTGGTCTCTTCTGGCAAGTTACAAGCGATAAGATGAGAGGAAATGGCCTCAAGTTGTGTGAAAGAAGGTTTAGATTGGACATTAGGAAAAACTTCTTTACTGAAAGAGTGGTCAGGCCTTGGAACAGGCTGCCCAGGGAAGTGGTGGAGTCACCATCCCTGGAAATATTTAAAAGACGTGTAGATGAGGCGCTTAGGGACATGGTTTAGTGGGCATGGTGGTGTTGGGTTGGTGGTTGGACTGGATGATCTTAGAGGTCTTTTCCAACCTTAATGATTCTATGATTCTATAGCAAGTAACTTTTACTCCTATAGTAGCCTGAAATGCCATGTGCATCACATGCTGCAGTAAGGCTGAGTGATCTGTCACACAATACCTATGACAATGAGAATAAATATGGTCCAAGGATTTTTGAATAATAGAATCTCTCTCCTATCCCAGCATAAACTTTTTTATATAACATAGTCTCTGATTTCCTTTGGGAGCTGAGGACATGAGAGCTGACTGTGCCCTTGAAAAAATTCCACTGAGAATCAGTCAAAATTGGAGAACATCCCAGAGTATCATCTCACTGAAATCCTTTGGCTGCCCTACATCAGATGATGAGGCCATGGGGATGTGAACGTGTCATGTGTAAAGAAAAGAACAGAATTACTTTTTGAGGTCATCCAAAACTGTAAAGGCTGGTGCTGACTGAAGGGAAAAAATGTTTCCGTTTTATTATTTATTAGGACTGTACCGAACTAAAAATTATGTATGAGTTTGGTAAGAATGCGTGTAGAATGGGCTCGTCCAAAAAGGCAACATATGAAGCAGATGAAGTGAAACGTCTCAAAATGCCCATATAATTCCAGTTTTGTCAGCTGGTCTAAATTCATACCGTTCTGCTGAAGTCTGAGGGGTTATTCCTGTTCATCCCTGATGAGCATTTGGGCAATTAAATGTATGAAGTCCTAGCAGTCATGTTAGATGTTAAGGAAGACGTCAGTTTGAATGAAAACTTGGAGTTAATGAAATGCTCACATGCAGTTAAAGAGTGGGCTGCCAAAAGGTTAAATCAATGCACCTTATAAAAAAAAAAAAAACAACGCCAAAAAACCACTTCATAGTTCAACACTCAAGGAGTTAAAAGTGGATCAAGAGCTCATGAAAGGTCTAAATGCTAAGGTTGGGGAAGTGCCAGAGAGAGGTGCTTGGGAAGTTGTTCCTGTTGCAGGACTATCAAGGGGCTGATTAAGCTTCCCAAAGTCTTGACTTCCTCAGGTGGTTTGTAATGTGTATTAAATCTAAAGCCTTAAAACATATCAAAGGTCAAAACAGTTCAGGACAGATGCCTTCAAGATTTAAGAGTGCCAGCTTATAAAGGAAATCCAGTGCTAAAGTCAGGTCTGAACAGTAGTATGCTAAGCATATCAATATGCTTGGATTACAAAGAAATTCTGGGATTTGGTTGGATAGGAAATTTATACCTACGGGAGATAATGACTGCCCTGCCAATAGTGTCGAGGACATCCATCATGCTTTTTAGTGGGTACTTTTGCTAGCTCTCTGTCATGAAACTCTTGAAGCCAGGTAAAAAACCACGACCACCACCACCACAAAAAACTGTGGGAGGGTTGCTTTCAAATGGGGAATTAGAAATGAGAATGATTTAAAATACAGATTAGAGAAGATCAGCAGCTGCCGTCAGGATGCCACAGTAGACGAACACAGGCTGGTAAACAAGTAGTGAATTGTTAATGTGTCTAAGAAGAGCAAGTGACAGAAACTAATTCTGCTCCAACATGTGCTTGTGCCGATTCTGCTGCACCCTGTCGCATTACAGGAAGTAGATGTGTGAGAACCAAAGACTAATTAGGGGAAACAGATTAGCCTTTTAAATTGGCCACCTGGTATTCACCAGTTCCTGCACAGCTATGGACCCATGCTGCTCATTGTAAGAAGTGTGTAGTTTTTTTTTCTTTTCTTTCCTTTCCTTTTCCTTTTCTTTCTTTCAAAAATATCTCCCCAAAGCTAAGCTTCACTAGGACTGTCAGATCAAAATCATATAAAAACTGAATTAATCAAGGTGGGCTCAATATAAAATTAAAATTAAAACATCAGATTAATTAGAAAAAATAATTAATCCTTATAAATTTTAAGAAGATTGCTATCTACTTGGGTATGAATTCTAATTAGATAATTTGGTCAAGTCAATCAATACAATAACTTGAATATTTAATGCTGAAACCAAATTATTATCTAATTTTTAAGCCAAAATTTCAAGAGTAATATAAAGTTTCCTACTTAGAATTCTACTCTTGTATGATAATTAACCCTTTCCTCCCTAAGAGAAGATATTGAATGAAAGTTCAATAATCATCACTTGTAAGAAATTGTGGAGGAAAATCTTAACCTTGGTAGAGCTTTAAATGCAGAAAATAGAGCATAGTCTTATGGTTAATTTTGAGAGAAAATATTTAAGTGAGATTAAATCTAAAGCTGTTGCTTTTTGTTCCTTCCCCAATATAAAAATTGAAGAGGTCTATGACTGTGCATTCAGAAATAGTACTTGGAAAATTCAAGCCAGCTACTTAACATTTATTCATCTGCAAAATGGAAAATAAGTTCAAATTTTTGAGTAATAAATTTACATCAAACTCCTCTGAAACATAACATTTTCTGCTGATCTTTCCCTTGTGGAGCTGTCAAATAGTTTATCTTTGGGAACAGAACTATCCAACCTTGTGACAATTGCATTTTTTCACTGTATTTGGCAAAAAATACGCCTAATAATGTAATGTGATACCGGAAAAAATTGGGTTAGGCAGAATAAATTAATTTACTAGTAAAAATGTCATTTCTAAATGAAAAATAAAAATATTTTGCTTAATAAAAAATTCTAGAGTGTTCCAATATTTATATTTTCCATTTTTATGTTATGTTAGACCTCAGTTTGACCAAAGTTTATGAATGTGTTTTTCCTCTACCCTACAAAAGATTTTATTTTCTATTTTTGGAGGAGGGGTTACAAATTTCCTGTGTATCAAAATTTCTGACTCAGCTTTAAATTAAGATCTGTAACTGTTTGAATTAGTTCATGAAGGAAAAAAGAAGTAAAAACCTTTATGGGAGAAACAGAAGAGTGCTTATGAGGCTCCTACTATCAGTATATCACAATATACGTGTATGCATAATATTATACAGTATACATTGAATGTTGCTAATAAACAGCTTTTATGCATATTAAAAGAGAGAAACAATGTTTACATTATTTCTTGTTACAAGACAGCATTCCAGTCCTGTTCAAGAGATTGGGCCAAAACCCAGGAGATACTTTTTTTTTTTTCTCCTTTGCATAGGTTTAATTAATTGATTTTTTTTTTAGTGCTAAAATTATGAAGAGTAGCTACTTTGTATTTAAAACCTAGAAACCAATTTTCTGGGGCATAGACCTTACACCAGGACTAAAGTTTTGGAGACAAATATCACAAGACTCTTAGGATACATTTTCAGGATTTGAAAATATAAGGCAGGTTCTGTAGCCATTTCTATATTTGAGGCTCTGTGTGTGTGTGTGCACATGCGCACAGGTATGTGTTATATATATATATGTATTTTTTTCAGCATGACACAAAAGCCTTTGAAAGCAGTGGAACTGTTCATGAGAAGTCCATGTATTCATCCTGCTGAGGAGGTACTTAGTCTTCTGTTTGCAAATGTAGTTTTACTTTCATATCCTAATTTGCAAATGGATAGTTGCTAATAGACCTTTAGGTTACTAGTCTAAAAAAACACTTTTTTTTTTTTTTAATAAGTTGTTTTTATTTTATCCAAATTTCTTTGATGGTGCTGTTCCAGTTGCTTCCTTATTCTACTGAAATATTCAAGAATGAAGAATAAAATCTATTCAGTGTAGATAAATGGAATATTAGATGATAAATAAGAATGTTTTGTATGTAACCAACAGACATTTCTTCCCACCCCTTTCATCATAATCCAGAGAAATAAGAGCAGCTCCTTAATAAACTCTAAGAGAGGTTAACGAGTCTGCCTTCAGTGAATCATGAGAGAGGGAGTAGAGAATGGCTTTCTGTGTGAAGGATCACTCACAGAAAATGCCTTGCTTCTGCTACCAACTTTTAAAATCAGCAGACGGAAGTTCAAACCCTTGCACTAAATACAGTAGTGGTGCTGTCACATGCAGCAAGAGAAAATCTGTCAGCCAGCTGTAACATTAAGCTTAAAATATTCTACGTCTAATCTAACTTCAGAATTTAACACCATCATTCAAGCAATAATCACTTACAATTAGTAACTAAATTGAATGGTGTTTTCTACAACTTCTGATTCATATTGCAATGTGTAGGTAATTTTATTTGGATCAGTCTCTCTAACTTGATTTAAGACTTTAATTATGGAAATATTATTTGCCCTCCATTTCCCCTTTAAAAATATACTGAGTTCCCTGGAAGCTTTATTTTCTTGGTAATAGAATTTAATCTGAGGTTAATGACACATAAATTCTACCTGAGTACTTAATTCCATATTTAATTCACTTTTTTTTTCATTTAACTTGGTTACAAAAGACTATGGTAGAACTGAACTAAGCCAATGTGCTTTTTAATGTTATTTTACCTTTGATCTACTTCAAAAAATATATTTTCTTCTACCTTTTTCTGAAAGCAAGTGGCTTTAATCATAGTAATTCCAAGTTAATAGGTAAAGTGCCTTGCTTCTTGAATGGAGCACTACAGATGCTAGCAGGATCATGTTTGTCTCTGCTTTGCACTGGATGTGATATTTGGTTGTGTGAGAAACTCACCATAGAAAAAACAGTAGGAGAAATTGGATTGATGAGAATATTTTTTCTTGGGAATGCACAAGTTCTAGCTCATTTTTCTGTTCACATGAAACTGCTCATATAAAACAGATGCAAGTTCGAATGTTTTGTGTTGTATGGAGAGTTGCAGTGAAGACAAGCTCCTTTTTCCAAGAAAACACTAACTCATATTTGTCAGAGACAAATGCAGCTCAGTGCCATGCAATGCCACCTTACACCAGGGCAGGAGACACCGTTAGGATGGAGAGAGCCAAGTTCTGATAGGAAGCTCAACACACTTGCCACATGATCAGCAAGGGGAAAAAACAAATATGAATTAAAATTATAAACATGGCCATGTTTAGCTTGTTGGTAGGTAGAGAGCTGCCTATGAAGCTGACTACAGTTGCTCTCTAAGGCTCTGTTGTTTGTCTGTATCTACCTCTTGTCACAAGCTTCCTACATCGTTATAAATTCTCTGGTGATCTTTTGCTGCTTAATTGTGGTTTGTACAGCATCTATAGTAAAATGGTTCCTTGATCCTCACTGTACTCCTGGTTGTTAACATATTACCAAAAAAAAAAAAAGGTAGAAATAATAATAAGCAGAGACAGGTGTAATACAGGTGGATGAGCTGCTGCCAGAGGCAGCAGGATGATGGAGCACAGCAAAATCATGGCTTTGAGAGAGAAATAGAAGGAGCAAGCCCTCTCAGGCCAGACTCTGCAGGACTTTCAAGGGACGGAGCTGGTCCTCCAGACTTCATCCTTCCTGAGCACCTTGGGGGGCTGCAGGCTTCCTAACCCCAGCAACAGGGTGCACTTGCGAGTCTATGCCTGCTCTGAACCCCGCTCTGACTCTGGCAGCTAAACGTGGAGGGGACACACACAGTGTAGACACTGGTTTATTTAAACAGAAGGAATAAACTGGCAGCTAGCCATACTCTGTCACAATTTTCTCTTACCCGAACTGGCTCTAACATTTCTTTTTAAGAGGGGTCAGGCAGGTTGTTCAGATGGGACTAGAGAGTGGGCACAGCCCCCAGATAGGACCAGGCAGATGGGCAGTATAGCTATTTGCTGAGGACAGTACCTGGGACAATCACTGTCTGACCTACCTTGCTGAGAAGCCTGAAACCAGCCCTGCATAAATGGCAAAACCCAGGAATCCCTGAATTCAGTCAAGGTCAATGTCTGACAGGAGGAGTCTGTGGCATTGCTAAAACTGCTCAAGAAGACTCTGAAATGACGGTGAATTCATCAGCTTCACTCTTCCATTGAGAAACACCAGCATCCTTCACAGAGAAAATAAAAATATATCTTGAAACAAAACTCTTTGGGGGGAGAAGGAGGAAGGGTGTGTGGGGAGGTTAAATCAAACTCAAACTATCTGCAAAGGTGATAATATCAGAAACAAGGAGGAAATGCTCAAAATGAATATGGGAGTTAGACGAGAAAACATTCATAGAAGAACTAAAACAATATATCACTGTCTCAGAAAAAATAAAAGACAGGCTAAAAGAACTAAAATAACACTCTTTGCAGTGCTAGCCAAAAGAGATTATTTCAAGAAATCTCTGGAAGATCAGTCACGGAAAACCCCAGCTCACAGACCCAGAATACATTATCAAGATCTGGAGAAACATGTAGGAAAATCCAGCTGAACTGCACAACTTCAAATGAATTCAAGTGGAGATTCAATAACAGGAAAATGTAAATACAAATAACAAAAATGACTAAGACAACCTTTAAAAACAAAGAACTGGAAAGCGCAAGGACCACATGTCATCCATGGTTTTGGATTAACTGCTTTGCTCTGCTACAGCCACTGTTTCTATGCATTTCATAAGAAGAAAAATCATTGAAAGGATGACACACAGCAGAACAGCACCAGTAATGAAAAACAAAAACGATCAAGTGATTTCTAACAACTAATCAGTCATATGTCTCCCTTCTTTTCCCTTCCTCAGAAACTGCTAAGGTTGATTTTACAATGTCAGGTTTTGAACTCTGATTGACATTTAACATAGGATCAAAATGTAGACAAATGAAAAGCAAAAGACATGAAAGCTCTACTTCTGATTGCCTTCTGGTTTCAAAGATTGTTCAGTCCAAGTCAAGAGATTATAGCTGGGAGGGACTTTTCATAGGCCCCAGCAAAAGATTTAATTCAGCACTCACTAGGACTGTTGCAACTGTTCCAGCCTGCACCTGGCTGTGTATAATTTACCAGGGAGCAACAAGAGCTGCAAGATGTCTTTTAGGCAATGTCTTTCTGGGGAAACGTTGCCATGTAAGCTGTCACTTTGTCCTTAAACTGTCCGTAAGCAAAACAAGAAGCATATTTCTAAATGTTGATATTCCTAAATTAATCTCAGCTTGCGGGCTTCTGAGACTTTGTTGGGGTGTCTCATTGCATGTACATCCTTTGTTTCTGCAGAAAGCAAGTGTCTCATATTTCTCAGCCTCCCCAACTTCAGTCTTTAAAAAAAAAAAGCAGAAATTTAAAGTCAAAAGCATGCAAGTTTAATCTACAGATGCAAATGTTGAAATTCTTGATTACAAAACCGGAAATAACGTTACTAAATCAGGAAATTAAAACAGTAAAATGTGTTCCTTATTACTTTGCTGGCATCAAAGCAACCTGCCATTTAAGCTCCTTGAGATATATATGGGCCGTAAAAAACAAAGGCACAATTCAGTGAAGCATTCATCCATCTTTTGTATGCCAGCATTTAGAATAGGACCTAAAATTACTTTGGCAACCCGTGCACCTATGCCCTTTCTCTCCATTGCTGATGCTGTTTTTCTGAACTACATTTTCTTTCTGTGTTCAAGATGTTTCTCTCTCTCATTTTAGTTTTTACATGGATCAAACTGTAGCTGAACTGCAGTTCAGTACATTTTCCATGTTTCATAGACATTGCCATACTTTTAGTTTTTAACTTGTGTATACCTTCCATCTTATGTGCCAGCAACATTTTCATGATGCAATAAGACATATATAATAAATAGTATTTCCTGAATATATGTCTTACAAAACATAAAGCTTCTAAGTTTGTCTTGAACTTTTTATAGAGTCATGACATAATATTAATCAAACAAGAGCCTCACCCATGAAAACATTTTTTCAAACCACCTTTTTCCAAAATTTTAGGAATTCATGGGAACAGTATAAAAGTCAAGACACAAAATTTTAGTGTATTTCTCTATTGGTAACTCTAATATGAAAACCATATCAGAAATCAAGAAAAGACTTCATCAGCCAGCTCATGATATCCAAGTGGATACTACCTTATTTGGCAGAATTGTGCCTTTTCAGCTGCATCATAAAACTAGGCTCAGGAAAAACTGACAGCACTAAAGAGGATGACAGGCAATCGGTACGTGTAGAGTTTTACTTCATAAATTATACCAGCTGAAGACCAGCTTTAGAGATGATAGGCAAAACCCTCTTAGATGGGCAAAAGTGTTAGGAAGCTGATGAGTATTCTGCTAAATGATCCAGAACAGACTATTTAGAACTGTTCATTTGTTATAGATTCACAAAGCCAGGCTCTTCACACAAATTCACTAGCACAGCATGTTTTGAAAAATCACACAAATACAGAAGACGCAATATGTATAGCGAGATTATGTTTCTGAATGGTGCTGGCAAATTCAGTATGAAATATTGGGGAAATAAACACAAGCCTTCACTGGGACCTATACGGCTAATACTACCTCCCTACTAGTGCTAGGTGATGGGAATACAGGCATGAAAGCACTAAACATTACTAAAATTTTTCACCTCGTGACCACCTAGATTATTAAACTATGCACTCTACTGACTAAGAAACCAAAAGAATCCATGTCTGAGACACCGTGTGAGAGATTTACCTGCCCAAACATAGCTATCCTATGTGATTTTAGACAACCTAAGATATTTTACCTCGCTGATAGCTGAAACTCCCAAGCCGCACTAGATGCCAGTGTTTTGACATCTTAATCTCTCCCACACCCCGACACATGTGCTTGTGCTTCAGATGAACACCTGTCAGATAAGAAAAAGAAAATAAATGAATAAATAAAAAATCCCTTTTCCAAGCATTGATCCTTAAGACGGGGGAAAGAATCAGCATTTAAAGGAAAAAAAAAAAGTAAGAATCACCTGCTTAAGGTGGCTTAGCAGCTGTGCTCAAGAGTATCCATGCTTTAGATATTTCCATCAGAACACAGAGCTTGCAGAGTGGTGTTATTGTGAAGAGATATTCCATACTGGTAGATCTCACTGACCTCCTAAAGATCCAGTTGCTTTAACTTCTAGATGAAAGATTATCAACTTGCACACCATGACACTGGTACGTGAAAGTGTGATTTGAAATAGCAGTGATCATGGTGTAATAAAACTGCTCTGATTACACTTGAAACATTTATTTAAAAGCATAGGATATATACCAGTTTATAACAAGGTGTCATAACTCCAATATTTAGAATGTGTTGACTACATTTAAATCTTAAACGTCTTTTCTTAGTGTTGCTCATTCAAGCAAAACTGATTGATTTCAAAAAGTAGTTTGGTTGACTTAGAAGCTATAGACTCTGCAAATATCTAGCCCTACCAAGGTGAGGAGGCAGATCACTACAGCAAATATAGTTAAAATCTCAAAACAAACATTGATTTGGCTATTGAATTTTAACTTTTCAGTAGAACTATAGCAGGAAAAATGAAACAAAACCTCTCTCTAGCATCTGAGTATACTCCTAACCCAGCTAAATAGAAAAGGTCATTCAGCAAAGTATCCCTGCTTCCAGTCACCAGAAGAGAAGAGAAGAAATCCTGTGAAAAGAATTCTCGGAGGATAAAGTTTTATCATGAAAACAAAAATAAATTGAATTCAACAGTTTGCTAACTGCAACTTGCTAACCTTATAAAAACATATCAATGATGTTAAAAATAAAAAATGCAGCCAAGGAAAACAGCCAGATTCCTAAGGGAACAGAGAATTCTCACTGGCAATGGTTAGCCACTCACCTTTCTCATCCTGATAAACAATTAAAATGCTATTCTGTTAAAGCCCAGTGCCAGCTACTCTTAGTTTGGCTCAGCTTAGATGGATAAATGAGCATGGACTATTCCTTCGGTTCCCTGCCTTTTTTTATTAACTGCCTATGCACAGCAGGTTGGCAGATCTTGTGCAATAAGTGTTAATTAAGGCTGCTGACACATTTTTACTTCTTTTCTTTTTTTTTTTTTTTTTAATCTACAGTAGATATTTAGAATTCTCTATACTCTTTATCAGCCAAATGCTACAAAGATGTTCGTATGCACACTAAAGTCATTGGAAGCTTTGAGTAACAGTATGCTGCAGAAATGTACGCTCTTAAATGTAGCTGATGGGGATAGCTTGCAAGCCTTTTGGATTTTTTTTCCCCCATAATTCCATCCTGAGATAAAACACAGATCATTTGTAGAATTTTTAATAGCTATAGTTAGGGCCTTGGTAGTGACTACAGTCTGACGGTAAAAGCATTTATCTGAAGGTAGTTGTCCATGTCTCTGTGTTATTGAATGTTTATTTACTTACACAAAAGGAATAGATCTAACATGAGAGATACTCACATCACAGTGGCTTGGGGGTTAAACAGTCACCTGCCTCTGAGAGGAAAAACAAAGCAGAAACTTGAACTTCTTTCACTTACATTTCAACAGATTATCTCCATCACACTCTAGTATTTCTCTCAGCACGCTGTCCATGACTCACACCCACTAACCAGCTGGCTTAGGAAGAACCTTTCTCTGCAAAAATTTCAGCAGAACTGGTATGTTCGTGTTAAAAAATCTAGTTATGATGAACGTTCATCTATAAGAAGAAAAAAAAAACAACAAACAACACTGCTGAGAAAGAGACAACATTTAGATAACATTTCTTAGGGGTTATCATAACCCTATCTTATCTGTTTTAGTATTGAGCACAGATACATTTTATATCTCACTCATATTTTGACAGTAAAATGATTTCCGACTTTTCAGTCCATCACTGGTTTTAAGCAGGATGCAGCTTTTTGTCATTTGTAGAATGAGAAATAAATGGTTTGGAACTTCATTTCCTTTCATCAGAGCTGAGAGCCAGACTCACCTAGCCAAGGATAGTGTAAGGCTTGTGTCAACACAGACAACCCAGAAATTGCCACCGCCATAACAGAAGCTTTGATGGCACCATTTCCAGCTGACAGCAGAGAACAGAATGTATCTATTGCTCTCAGGAAAAAAAAACTCTATTGAATCTTGCAGAGGCAGCTGATGGGATTATTTTCCTACAAATGGTTGCCCTGCCCACCTTCGACTTCACATTTCTATCTGACATATTAGTGCAAACAGCTGATAAGGGCAGGTTGGTGGTGGGAGAGTGTCATGTGAATGGGGTGGATGAGACTCAGGGAGATTTGCCATTCTTCGCAGGCTACTCGGAGGCTGTTAATATTGCTTTTGCACCAGGTGCTGTAGAGGTATGCAGTGGAGAAGGAGGGTCTCAAGCATTCGGGAAAGAAAGTACTAGAGTTGAAGTTACAGATCTGCCAATCCGTGTAGGTCAGTAGTTACTAGTGCTATTATGAATTTGATTGTAAGAAATTAAATTATGTCGGGATTTGGATACAAGCCTGACAGAAATGGAGCTACTAACTGCAAAGAGGACATCAAGAAAATCTGTAAAGTATTTTGTTGATAAATCAGGATGGGTGACCATAGAGTTGCAGACATAGTTTCTGCCACAGTATATGTGAAAACTTCAGAAGGTTTCCTCTCATGTCTCTGTATTCATATTCCTGTGCAATTACCATAATAATATTATTGTAGCCTGACAGATGTTCCATTAATTTCTATTAGAGTCAAGAAGAGAAAATACTGCTGCCATACACACTGCAACTGAATCTGACATAAATTGATAATACTGATAGAAATTATTAATGCTGCTGATTTTAGGATTAATAAAACTTAATTTTTACTATGTTGACAACATTTTCTCTTTGGATATTTTGGTTAGACTACATTGAAATAAAATAAAATAAAGTTTTAAATATTGGAAGTAGAAAAAATATCTCTTTTAAATTTTTGTCAAATTTGAGATTTTTAGAGAATGGGGTTTGTGTCTACCCATTACAGAAGCAAAAAGTGATCATCAAGTTTAGACTGAGCCTCCTCAGAGACTTATGTCTTTTTGTTTCATTCAGTTTTGCAAGGAAGCAGATGTTCTACGCATACTCTAAAAGAACTTTGTTTTTTCTAAGTGCCAGCTTCAAACTTTGTGGAAGACTTAGTCCATGTTTTGCCGCCATTAAATTTCACTTCACTTGCTCCTGGAACTGCAATAAAACTGAATCAGGAATCAGGAAATGCTAGCAAAAAGGTGGCTTTGTAGTCTATACTCATCATATGGCAGCAGACTAAGGAACAGAACTCACAACTAAGCCTCCGGGTTCTTTTGAATTGTGCTTCTGAATTTAAGCCCTCAGGTGTTTGCTTAAATGCAGAAATCTAGAACAGTGCAATGACCGTGAAAAATGTCTCAGTTACTAAAGTCTTGGAGGCTGAGCAGCTTTGGATAAATGCCTAATAGAACTGCTGTCTAGTTGCCAGACACATTTCTTCTTACCTTTTGGAACTGCACTTATGGCATATACTTGAAGATAGGATCTCCTTTGCAGTTCAGCTGAAATCACAGTTATCAAAATAATGCATAATATACTTATACAAAGCTTCTCTTATACCATTGTGTTTGCATATGTTCCTATAAAATCCACACATTAAACTACTTTAAAATACTACTTGACTATATTAGTGCTCTAAATAGATATTGTGTAATGTCTGTTTAATACTGAAGATTTGTGCTCTGAGCAATGAAAGAAAATAAAACCCAAATATTTTTAAAAAAAGAATAGAAGACAAAAAACCCTCTATAGTTACTCTTATAGTAAAAAATAAAAGCATTCTGAAAGCCATAACACACACATTTAAATTAAATTACACTTGTAATACATATTCCACTCACACTGAGATAAGATTGATGGCTTTCCTCCAATCAGAGAATAATTATTTTGTTATTTATTAATAAGGGATGCAGATCTATGAATTCCATTAATCAGTTTTATTTAAGAAAAGACTATAATGTTATATTAAATCTCTATTTTGTTTAATTATCACAATTTGTAACAAAATACGGTGAAGGCAGTTGCATGGAAACTTGATAGGTTTTATATGAGCATCAACCAACCAAGATAAACCTTGTGGCTTTTTTTTTTTGCTTTTTTTTTTTTTAAATAATATTGAGTCATGTAAAGTATTAATGGTCTACGCATGCTTGGTTTTGTTATTAATGTTGGCCACATTTCCTGTTTTTTCTTAAAGATGCAATAACCTGAAACTGCTATGAAATGTTCTTGTGTTCTCTTGTGTCTTCCTAAGCATATTTTGGACTGAGGCCATATCACAGCTTTTTTGATTGTGAATGCAAACTTTATTGGCTCTTTAGACTACTTAATTCTTTCATGTATCATGTTACAATTTTAAGTTCCTGGACTGCCATATTACTTACTGTTAATATTATAAACAGCACAGAACATGCACTTCGCTCATGCACTTTTCATAAAGGCACTTGTCATAAAAGTAACTCTATTCCCCAAGTTACTGCAGGAAGTACCGATTCTGTTTCCTTAAGGAAAAAATAAAGTCATAAATTAGACCTCATCTCCAAAAATATAGCTTCCTTTACATTCCAAAGGCATTTAAATCTATTTGTTGAAGTCAGCCAGATTCCAGTCTTGCAGTATTAACAGCAATGAGACAATAGATTAATTGTTGAAAATATCCAACGTAACTTTCACATTTCCTGTTAGTTCCATCCAGTATCTGTACTATCATGTTACTATGGAAAACACTTAAAAATTAGTACATTCAGGAAAAGAGAAATAATAAGAGAAATAAGAAATAAATAATAAGATAAATAAAACTCGAGAATATCTTGCATCATTTGTCATTTATTTGCATCAAAACACTTGCAATTATTTTACTAATCACCCTGTGTTTCCATTAGGCATGAACTCATGCTACATGACAGCTGGAATATGCTTTCCAAAATTAATCACTTACTTTCTTCAAAAGGGATTGTGTAGTCAGGTAGTGCACATCAGCTAGACAAACCATGTTTATCCTGCGCTGTGAAGCAGTGGACAGAGGTGGGAGCATCTCTCCAAGCTAGGTGAATGGAGCTGACTGGCACTGGCTGAGGAGCCAGGCTTGTGTTCTTAATTATGAAAGATGGACCTTAATGACCACCAGTTAACCTGTTTCAAGCTTGGAATATAGAACTCTCTTCAAAGTTAATTATGGGGTTAATTAAATCAAAGTTAATTATCACTGTGATGGGTTTTATTGCTTTAGCACCTTTATTGTGCTAGCTTCTTATCTTTCTTAACTTAAAGTGCTTAAAATATTAACACTGAATATTTGTTATAATTTTTATCCTGGAGTTCCTGGCTGTTAATTGGAGTTCAGCCTCAAGTTTTCTCAATAAAACAAGTACTCTAAATGGCCCCCAAAAGCAAACAAAAATAGTAAAGATAATATATATTACAGTAAACAGCTGGCAGTGGGAATTCACAACTTATTTTTTCCTTGTGTAAGGTTTTCTCTTCCTTGAAAATTGCTGTGCATTGTTACAGAGGTGAGCTCTCACTGGAGAAATTCAGGGTTTGTTCTTCTTATTGCTGTCCCTGCTTTCACTTCTATAGCCCAATCTCTGTAATATATAATTTATAATACATAGCCTGTGAGATAATGTTTAGTTCTCAGTCCTTCTGAAAGTACATGATTTTAGAGGTGTCTGAATCCTAATTAGTCAGCTTGCCTATTTCCAGCATTTTTGTGTATTCACAAATAGGGTAGATTTTATAACATGCCATGATTCTTCTTCATTTCACAGACCTTACCTTCCTACTGAGCTAACCAGGAATCAAAGAAAACAACTTTATTGGGCATTAACCATCATTTGTTTCCTGTAGGAAGGTCTTCAAGGCTTTTTCTGGCACTAGACTGATACTCTTGGTTTACAGCCAGAAGACTTGCTTTGGCTCTCTAGTTGTCCACTTAACACATGGAGAAAGTTGTTACCTGGTAAGCATAATTAATTTAGGAGTGATAATGGAGATCAGAAGTGACCTGTCTGAACTTTGTTGAGGGAATAGTGGATGTTGTTAAATAAAGCTAATTTCCTTTGCCTAATATATTGTAAGAAGATGCTTGCATGCCTGCATGGATGAGGCAGTGACAAAAGGGTCTTGAAGCTTTAAGATGTAAAACATGGAAAATAACATCCAATGACCAATGCATTTAATGGAATAATGGCTACTGATCTTTTTGCATAATTTTGTACAAAATATGTGTGTGAGGAGCATCAAATAAAATACTTTCATCATTCCTTTCTTTACCACAACACAACAAAAACTTTCACCTAATCACTAGCTACTGCTAACAGGCTTAGCAACTTAAGCTATCTGCATAATTTACTGGGCAGACTTGTTTCTTTGGAACCACAAGAATCCTTGCCTATTGAAATCTTTTGGACAAGAATGGTATATTTATAATATGTATTTTAGATGTATGGCTCTCATAACTTCCCATTTAAACTTCCGGACCTTATAAAGGTTTGCTGCTTTATAATAAATTTTTTAGGCTATTTAGAAATTAAGCATGGGATTTGAAGGGAAGTTTTCAGGATTCATGTTCCTGACATGCAAACAAAAGATCCTGAATGGACTATATGGACATCCACATGTGAAGATTCTTCTCACATGACTTTGGCTCTGTCGCGAATGCGTGGTTTAGAGGCCGCTCAAAGAATCACTGTTGACAGTATTAGCAAAAAGTGATTTTAATAGAAATTTATAAA
>NW_009223718.1:6789-19029 GCF_000690835.1 Fulmarus glacialis | reverse complement strand
CTATCCCAGCTATTAGCAAGAAAATTACCTCCATCCCAGCCAAAGCCAGGGTATTGTGTTAGAACTGAGTTGGGACGATTTATACAGAGGCCAAGAATGAAAAGGTTAAGGGAGACCCTCCCGTTGAGTCACGAGGTTCAGAGTAGACCCAAATGGACCTACCCCTAGTCCCAGACTTGGTCAATGGTATATGTCTAAAGACTATGTGTTTAGCAGCAGCCTAAAGTTCATTTACAATCTTAAGACAGATTTTAGCAGACTATATTTGCTAGCAAGTACTTTCATCAACACACACACACACAGATGTAAAGATGGTTAAATATACAAAGATATACCTGTTAAAAATCCCCCTCGAGTTCAGTGAAATACTCACATAAAATGTCTTGGCATTTCTCAACGGGCGAAGGGTTGATCCTTGAGCAACATTGCAGCCCAGGTCCCATGCCAGCCAGCGATGGTCCTCCGAATATCGCAAACTCGAGAGTTTGCAAACTCTGAGGAGCGTTTCACTCAGAGGGACATGCTGGGCGCAACCCGCTGTGGTCCAGGAGAGCTCAAAGGGTCTCACTTAGAACCACCATTTATAGGTGCGCAAGATGATTGACTTTAGTCATCTGTAAATTTCCATCCTGGCCACAGTCCAAGGCGGAAGTGACTAAAATTCTGAAGGTTTCGGTGTTGTTACAACTGAGCTACAACTCAGATAAGATGGCGCCTGGGACAGGCAGTGGGAGTACGTTCCCAGCCTTAGCCATGCAGAGTTTCTGATGTGGTCAAGGAGCGCTCAACTGTCAGACTCAGTACACCAAGGCTGAGGTTTCATGGGAATTTCTGAGATCAACGAGCGGCCCAGGAGAAGGGGGGGGGAGGGGATGCACCACCACAGGCTCTCTAAAACTTTGGTATCTAGTTTACACTTAAAATCTGGACTGGCTCCATGGTCAATGGGTGAATTCTTCCCACCCTATTGAGGCACCTGGTTTTTTTATTGGTAACGAGAGTAGCTTCAATGGTTAGCTATGATGTCTGAAATTAGGCAATATAAAGCCATGTAATTATTATTTAATTATTTCATATTAATGAAATATTTACTTTCATCAGTATTTCATCAGAATACTGTATTAATACATCAGAATCAGTATTAATATGGACTAACTTTAAAAGAATATTTAAAAGTATCCAAAGAAGGGAGTGGATTTGAAATTATCTGCAGCAAATGTAATCCTGGGATTTCTGGTTCATGAATCCTGACATGTATTAGAGCTAGTTACACTTAGTTCTTTAGACTGTTTTTCTGTGAAAGAAAAAAGGGAAGGAAGCAACCATTTTGCTGCTGCCATCACAGCCATCTACTGCACATCAGAGTCCAAAGCCCTCTAACACTGTAACAGTTTCTCATCTGGCAGAAGGACTAATTTAACCAGGCTGTCCCAGGTGAAGCTTCTACTGGCAAAGATAAGCTGCCAATTCCTACCTTTGGGTGACAAAAAAAGTCTATCACTTGTCTTAATCCTCTACCTCAGAGCATTATCTGAAGTTTAAGGAGCTCTCATGACATCTGACACAGTCAGAGGAGAAAACCGGTGAAGTCAGGGACTGAATGGCATTGCTAGAGTTTGTAAGACTAAATGGGAATTTGGAGAGTGAGTGAATGAGGGAGAGCAGTGTCACTCAGCCATGTTCTCTTTTTGCTGCAGTTGCCTCACCAGTATTGACTCCTCCCTGCAAAGGGCGTGACGCTTTGGTGTTTGGTGTTGGATCAGATCTGTGAGGTCCCAGAATAGATGTTTGAAATATGCCCACATTTTATTCTAAAAAAAGCTAGAGATGAAAATCATATTTAAAATGGTTACATTTGCTCTTTCAGTGAAACCTGAACACAATTTCACAGGACAAAAGCAGGCGCTTTTCTAGCTCTACAGATAAGCTTTTGCAAAAAAAACCCAACAATGAAGATTTAACAGCTGCTAAAAAATCAGCCTCAAACAGTTCTTTTAATGGAGAGTGTAATGTACTCTACAAGCACCACTGTCCCTACAGATTATGCACCATATTATATGCTATTAGCATATCCTCCTCTCCGATCGTTCAAACTGATAAAGACAACACAATTATTTTTGTGGGGTTTTCTGTGAGTATCCTTCTAGACTTTTCTATTCTGTACATTATTTTGTTGACATTGATCATGCAGCCTTCTAATCTTTTGGTTAGACTTAAACCCCCTGTATCCGAAACAAAAAAAAACCTGTATCTGAAACAAAAAAAACCCACAGAAAACCAACGTATGTTTCAGAAGATGTGAAAAAAACCCACAGATCTTTGGATTTCAAGAAGTGAAACGAAATCTCACAAGAATTTAAAGTCAACTTTTCAACAGTCTTATCTGGTTAGCTGTAGCTCATCAACACTATAACACACTGAAGTTAGCTGCTTCTCAATCTATCTCCTTCAGGAGGAAAAAAAGAAATGTAGTCATCCAATACTTCTTTACAGAGAGCAGGAAGAAGACCATATGGTCTAAAACGATTAATGAAAGTATTATCATTCAACACAGATATCCTCAAGCAAGCTCCAGAGCAATAAATTATTAAATATAAAAATATAGCACCTGCTGCAGCAAAGCTAATGGTGCAAATCTTTTAAAAACAAGAACTAGCCTGGGGTATAATCCATTAATATATTCTGCATCTAGAATTTTTAGTTTAATTCTTCAGAAGTCACGGATTGGGCAGCAAATGCATTGATTAAGGTAAAATGCTTTTAGTTGTATAAAGAATAGGCCTCACTGTGATTCTGTAATGGTGCCAGTCCTCTGTTTATCTTTGTTCTGGCTGTGTGGCTCTAAATCAAGATAAAAAGCAACTCAACATGAAGGAAAATAAAAAGAAGGTCATTTAATCACCCCGTTAGCTTAAAATGATTATTGATTCCTGGAGGTGATGTCTAATTCTGCCAGAAAATCCATTTCAGTAATGATTACTGCCTTCTGCTTTATCTATTATCCTAGAGGTTATTAAAAGTGGGAGTCTCCAGGGAAGTATATAGCTTTAGACCACTAATACCATATTTAATATGTTTTTAAGAGAACAGAGTTTCAGATTGTGCCCTTTAACCTACAAACGAATCAAGACTAGACAGTTAGGAAAGTGTAGGTCTAATTATTATATATACTCCATTGGGATCTAGTCACACACTGCATGATAGATAAATATCAGCTGGGATAAGGGCGTATTGAACTCTTCATCACTCTAAATTACCAGGTGCACACAGCTCTAGAAATAACATACTCAGAAAACTTACAGTACCCTTTTGAAACAGTTACTCAACTTGTTGTTACACTTTCCCAAATAGTGTTCACATCCTATGACACTTGTATCACGTTTTCCTCCTGGTTGCTCTTTCAAAATCGCAATGATATAAACTAACTACTGTGGGAATAAAGAATTGCCTACATACTGAAACATCTGTACTACAATTACCTATACACAGATGTCTCAAGTGGCCCATTCTAACTAGATTACATAATTAAACTCACAATGAGTGTAACCAGGTAAAATTTAAATATTATGCGTTCAGAAGATCAGACTAGATCGTCTAATCTAGTCATCTTTTGTGATCCTAATTTCTCTATATATGTGAATCTCCAACTATAAAAAAAACAGGTAAGATGACATATTGTGCTGGTTGTGAGTTAATTTTGTTTGTAGTAGGTAGTGTGGGGCTAAGTTTTGGATTTGCGTTGAAAACAGTATTGATAATATAGAGATGTTTTTGTTATGGCTGAGAAGTGCTTACACAGAGTCAAGGATTTCTCTGCTTCTCATGCTTTACCAACTGAGAAGGCTGGAGATACACAAGAAGCTGGAAGGGGGCACAGCCAGGACAGCAGACCCAAAGTGGCCAATGGGCTATTCCATACCATATGACATCTGCTCAGTATACAAACTAGGGGAAAGCTGGCGGGGTGGCTGCTGCTTGGGGACAGGCTGGGCATCCGTCAGTTGGTGGTGAGCAATTGTTTTTCATTTGCATCACTTGTCTTTCTTGGGTCTTATTTCTCTCTCTTTTTGTTATCTTCCTTTTCATTACTTAATATTATTGTTATTGTATTATTATTGTATTTCAATTATTAAACTGTTCTTACCTCAACCCATAAGTGTTCTCTTTTTTACTCTTCCAATTCTCTCCCCCATCCCACTGCGTGGGGGAGCAAGCGAGATGCTTTGCGGTGTTTAGCTGCCTGCCGGATTAAACCACGACATATATAAAATAGCGTATTAAAAATATGTTATTTTGGTATTCCATGGACCACTTGGTGTTAAACTTTGAACCTTTTTGAACCAAAGGACCAGTATTAACACTTACCATTTTTCATAGATCATAAGGTGCTTATTTCATGATTTTTAAACCTGGAAAAATGGCATTATTTCATGGATTCAGCTGATCCATGAAATAATCTTTTTCCACGGAGTTTTGGACCACCATTGAAGTGAATGTGGAGACTACAAACTCAGACTCTCTCACACATGGGCTATTGAAAATAAAATTTTTCTGCCCTACTCTTCTGTTTTAAATTTCCAAATCCAGAGAAACTTTTAAAAATGTTATTTTAAAGAAAAGTGTTTGAAAAAATAAATTACAGAACCTGATTTCTGAAATTAATTCATCTGACAGTATTTACAATATAAAAATAGCTTAATAACAATAATAACTAAAAACCACAGAGTAAAATTCATGATTGTCCCCTCCTTTTACCATGGTAAGTACCTTCACAATGCAAACAATAGAATGAATCACTACTTTATGATCTGCCATGACCAAGAGATACTGTAGAACAATCAATGATACTGTATTTGATATGACCAGATGTCCAGAATTAATGAATGGAGCAAAAAAGTATCAGCAAGGTGTCGTCCCAACCTACCACAGATATCTGGGGCATTACAGAGTATGGGGCACATTCTTTGGTATGCACTCCCTACAGCCTTGCGTGAATTATAATAGCTAGCCGTCATATACCTTCCAGCATTTTGTGAAGGCAATTAATATTATTATTTTTATTTTAACCGGATGAAACACAGGCAAGATTACATGAATCTTTCTTTGTTCTGTTCCCCTCACATTTCCCACAGGGAAGAGAAATCTGAACTAGTCAATTCTCTTATAAAGGCATTCCAACAATAGTAAATAAGTGCAAATAGACTGTCCTCTAAGACCTTGATCAGATGAAGTGTCATTCACACAAGCAATAAGCCCCCAAAAGTTATGCAAACACTAATAATTGCATGGATTTTAGATGGTTTCTCTACAGAGTTGTGCAATGTCACTACCTCTAGGAACTCAGCAAATAGTAATTTTAGTTAATATCTGCCAGAAAAAGTATATTTTTTTATCTTATTGATCTTTGCAGGGTAATTTTCTTTTCTCTTGCTACTCCTGATGTTATTACAGCTTTCAGACTTTTGGTCTGAACACAGAGAAGTTTCTGGAAAGATTATAATTGATTTTAAAGAACTTTTTTATTAGACCAGCAATTTATTAGACCCTAACAGAGGCAAAGAGAGCCTGATGATTACATTTTGATATGTAGTATTCAAATTATTGGCCAGCCAGGGTTCATACTAGTAATTATTAAGAAGGTCATAGAAATTTGCTTTAAAGTTTTCACTTCAGTTGTTTTCCACATTACACATGGTTAATAGATGT
The DNA here is from genome assembly GCF_000690835.1 of Fulmarus glacialis. Classification (NCBI taxonomy): domain Eukaryota; kingdom Metazoa; phylum Chordata; class Aves; order Procellariiformes; family Procellariidae; genus Fulmarus; species Fulmarus glacialis. Next base: position 13,323 of record NW_009223718.1, on the reverse strand, counting down.
GATCTATATTTTACAAATATAGTGTGTGAAATACTGGCACTATTGATGTTCATGGGTGTTCTATCATTAACTTTAATGGGGAAAAAAGGTTTCACACTACATTGTAAAATTAAAAAGGCATGTATGCTCTTTAAAACACTATGACTCACCGTTTAATAGTTAAGTATTTCATTCTTAAATTGCTCTTCACTTTGAAGGATCTATGGCCCAATAAATTGTTTATTTCAACTGTACCTGTGGATGTTTCAGTCTCTTTATGAAATTCTTTTTATAATAATGTATATAATTCAATTCTTTTTATGTAGTTTCAGTAACTCATTGTAATGCACAGAGATATATCAGCTATGCCACTTTTAAGATTGTACTGTATTTCCTTGCTAAATTGAATGATAGCGGGTTCATTTATTTATTTTGAGCTTTTATAAGTGGACTTGTATTGCTCACCATTAGGACATTTAGCAGAGAACCTGCTGTTGCTTATCACGGGGACCTCTAGAAGGAAAAAAAACCCACAAAACCAATCCTAGATTAATGTCCTCAATGTGTCACTGTCGGAGAAGTCAGCCAAACCACAATGCATTCTTTAATGGAAGAAATATCAGTTATTTTCTCTTCAAAATACAGACATAAATATAGTCACAACAATAAGGAAAAAAAAAAAAAAAATCATTGACCAAAGCTGGGGTTAAACCTTCAGCTGGCATGAATTTGCATACTCCATTAATGTTGATTGGATTTATGCCTCCTGAAGGCCAGATGTCCCATGTTTCTCTGTGTATAGCTCTTTCAGAACCACAGTAGGTTTTTGCTTTGGTACTTTTTTTTGGTTTTTTATCAACCGGGTATCGTTGTATTTGTTTTGGTCAGTCTTTTGCCGTATTTAAACTTTGACATGGTTTAGACAGTTAATTATCAGATTGCAGACTCAGATTTAATCAATCAGGTATTTTGGGTCTACATTATTTTTAGTTAAACAATTCTTCTGTGTTTGACATATTAGATTCCTTATTTATTATATTTTCATCAGCTGTGAGAACAAAAAAGTAAGATTTTAAACCTCACTGATAGTTTTAACAGTTTAACACTGAAAAGTTCTCCCTCCTCCTACCTCTGCTAACACCTTCATTCTCTCTATCCCCTAGAAACGAATTGATTCCAGCCATATGCTTAAAACAACTCTTTTCCATAAAGTCTTATATAATACCTATTGTGGTCAAGGGTGTTCGGTGTTTTTTTTTTTTTTTTTTGCTGAGGATGAAGACTGGATTAAAACAAACAAGCAAAAAACCTACTACATCTTCTTTAACATAGTCCAACAATGAGATTGTTTTTCTGACCACTTCATACTGAACATTTTGTTCAAGATTTTGTCAATCAGCTGTTCTTGGGTTTAGTTAAAATACCTGCCATTAATGATCTTCATTCATGTAAATCTCATGAATCATAAACTATTAAAATTTTTTCTGTCATTGCCCTTTTCTATAGATCTACGGAAAGAAAACAAAAAGTTATTCCACAAGATATACTGCGTTTGTTATTTATTAAGTTTAATACATTTTTATAATACACAATATACAGCACAATAGCTGTATTCTGTGTCAGAGATACTGAGACGTCTGCTGATTTATAGAGAAAAACGACTTCATTTTCATGTGGAATCTTACAAAACTTGTGAAAATAGAGTTGGTGTCTAACAAATATCACTTGAAGAAAATAGAGTAGATGTACAAATTTGAGGGAAGAACTGGCACCAACAGTTTGATAAATTGACAAGAAATTTTATCGTACTGTTATTAGCTTTATTTTATATAAGCCTATAGTTTCTTGTCTAATACAAAAGCACTACAAGGAGTAGCAGTGGAGCGATTATTACGGCTTTCTTCTTCTCCATCATTGTCCCCTGAAGTTCTCTAGTCTTTACTCTTTCAGCCCATTTTCCTTCTTACCACAGTATCATAGTAAAAGAAGATAGATGGTGGGAGTTATTTATAGCTCCCTTCTTATATCCATTTTACCTCTAAGTCCACCCATTACCAGTGACAGATGTAGAACAAATTTGTTTTTCCATAGCCCCTGACTATCAACAAATGACCCAACAAATGTTCATTGACTGGCTTTTGGAGGAGCAGATGTGTCAAAACTAGCTTCTTTTTCTTCTTGTCACTTCTAAACATCACAATGAAGACTAGAAAAACTCACATATGATGGGAAACCTGGTGCCTGTTGAGCTGTGAAAAGAGCTGACATTAGGCAGCCCAAACATTTCTGTCAGGCCAACAAAGTATGAGAAAACTTCCCATTAGATGGTTTATAACTATACATCTCTTTTTTCTTCCCTTCCTTCTCTCCTCCCCCTCCAAGCCTTTGATAGCCAGCAATTCTGTTTGCTGGCACACATCGTGGTCTTTCTTAGAGTACAATTCACAATGTTTATTACTGTCATCATTTCAGTCTCTGTACTTTGTATTTTTCCATCTCATAACCTTTCTCTTTTCCAGGTCCTTGTCACCCTGGAAAAGCACTAGTGTTTATAACCTCTCTGGCTACATTGACTGGCTTTGTCATCAGAGGTTTTCATAGCATCCTTAACGACCTGTTAGGAAGAATCTTGTAAACATTCTGTCATAGTAAGTGTTAGTCTGAAAATCTTCTGTTATCTTGACTTAACTTGTATGCTCAGAATATTGGCGTATTAAGTGCTTGGCCATTGACTGATGTGATGGGCTCAATTTAGTAAACTCTTCAGATACTGTTTTTTCTGAGTGGTATTTCTTTTTGCCAGAAAATGGCCATATTAATCAAAGAATGGGTGTATTATTAGGCTTTGAATTGTTGGGAACTTCTGTGTTAACTATTTATAATTAAAAATTTTCTCCAACCCCTGCAATATTCATCTAGAATAAAAAGCAAAAATAATTGGAGATATTTTTTCTGAAGTTTTGAGCAATATCTTAAACCAGATATATAGGAAATTCCAAGTAGTTTTTTTTTTATATATATTGCCCTTATTTTTGGTCGTGGGAGAATGTAGGGAAGACCCAATTCTGCTCTATTACTACAACAAGAAGAAGTGTTTGAGGCATCCAAAAAGTTTAGCAGAAAGTTGTGTTATCTACCACTGCAGGCTGGCTGGTAGATTTTGTATAACCAGTTGTACTAGCTTTGCAATAGCTAAACTTCCCAACTCCTTTGGAATCGTTTTGTGGCAAAACTGTTTTTTTGTATTAACACTTTATAGTTCAGAACTAGGTATTGCTCAACTCAAAAAATGTACCAAAAAACTGAGATAGTATATTTATTAATTTCTGTTTCCATTTCTAATTCTGTTTCAATTTATAATTTGTGTTTTAGGAATCTGCAAGAACATTCAAATTGAAAAAGAATGCTGGAAAACCATTGACCTTTAGCTATAGCATCTCCAGGGTGCCACAATCTACATATTCATATCTGTCTCAGATAACATCCATACGTATATAAATATACATACACATATATACATATACATGCCATATACACCATAAATATATGGTGAGGCTCACACATTATGAAACAATGGTGATGATACAAGGGAAAGACTTTCATTTAACAATATGTTTGACTCATGTACCATGTTATAAAAATATAGCCTTATGTCAAGAAAGCAAGTTAGAGTTAACCTTTTGTCCCAAGGAAGCACTAGGCTGCCTATCGGTAATGGCTTAAATTGATGTAAAGTTGTTCTGAAGAGTAAGAAAACCTCAGCTATTATTTTGGCAGAACATTGGGAGGCAAATCAAAGAAATTAAGAAATCCTCTTCATTATATGGATTTATATCTCCCATTGATTTGCAACTCAGAAAGACAAGTATGGGTTCTGGCAAATGTTCCATTTTCCCCTGGAATGAGGCAAAGGACTTGCTGCTAACTGATCACCAATTCACTGCTGCCAGGAGTGTGCACTGGGCCAAAAGGAGAAGTCCTTTGAAAAAAGATTGGGATTTGTTTGAATGAAATTGTAAGTGCATGAGTACTAGTAACACTGGAAAACTCAGTCATCTGGAAACCAGGAAATGAGTATCACCACTTTATCCAACCCTTTCCACCATGCTTAGAGATAGCAAGGCACATTGCTCCATTTTGCAGGGATCAAACAATGCTTATGAGTAATAGCATCGCAGCCATGGTGTTCATGTCAAACAAGGCACGTACTGAAATACTTGAACACCAGGAAAAGCAGAAAGCCACAGTGAATACTGGAATCCATCCTGGAGAATGTTAAATAGTAGTAGCCAAAAAAATCCTTAGATTTATTCCAGGAACCACTCCATGCTTATCAACAAGAATGCAGAAAGCCTATCACAGCGGTCAGATGAATGGACTGCTAATGGGACAAAGCAATCTGGAATAATTAAATTTTTCAGATAATGCACAAAGTGTAGCTGAATGGATAGTACTGTAATAGTATGCCTTGATCTCTGTCAGTTCTGTATTCCTACACATTAAAAAAATCAACAAAAAAACCCACTTTTGAAGATGATCAGAGTCCAGAAATTTCCTCAGTCATTTTCTTTCCAGTCTTTGATCTCACTGGAACGGATCAAGGTTTTCATTTCCTTCATGAAGATGTCCATGAATTTTTTTTTTTTTTTGCCAACACATTTTCTTTTAAATACTTTTTAAATAAAACCCTGTAAAATAAGTATTTAGATCCTTATTGCTAAACCCAAATATTTATCAGGAATTTTAAGAATGTATTTAAGGTGTACAAAAAAAAAGCTGCCATAATTGCAAAGTTTGTGTTTACAGAAAAGTATAAATATTGTCCATTGGAGAGAAAAAAAAAAAAAAACACAACTGACAAGAGGAGGATAAATGTTAGACCTGTTGCTTTGATTTTCAGACATTAGTATTCAGTCATAGCATGGGCAGAAATATAATCTGGATAGACCAAATGCCTGAGAATTGATCATTTGTATGTTTTTGGCTGTCAGTGATATAATCAACCCTCCGGCTGGAAGAGAAGGTCAAATATACCTCAGCATCAGTAGGAGGATCGGCTGATAGCAGAACTAGTAATGATATTTTTGAATTTGAGATATAAAAACAGATAGATCTTTTTTAATAAAAATGGTATAAACATGAATCAATCAAAAAAGAGAGTAGTTTTGTGCTGACCCAGTCTGGGAAAGCTCTGGAATTAAGACACCGTTAGAAGTAAAAGTTCAGTAATACACCCAAGCTGGTGAAAGGACTGTGACAAGAATGTTGTTAGGGAAAGCAGGATTCAACAGCTCTCACTTTAGCTGTAAATTAGACATTTTGTCCAGATTAATCATCTAAACTATTCCATAATCAGCAGAAGTTCTTGCATGGTTAACTGTAGACGAGTAGTTTAGATGATGGTATAAATAAGATTTCTAACTTCCTAATATCTGAGATATGAAGCTGACCTAAATCCTAATTATCCTATCTTTTTATTTTTAAAATCACAGAATCATTGAATAATTTGGGTTGAAAGAATTCTTGGGAGGCCACGTGGTTCAGACCCTCGATCAAAGCAGGGCCACATTACTTGAGGTTGCGGACGGCTGTGACTGGTGAAGTGCTGGATAGCTCCGAGGCAGGTGTCTCCACAGCCTCTCTGGGCACCTGCTAGAGTGCTTGACTATCCTTTTTGTTGCAACTTCTGGTCACTGTCTTTTGTATTAGTCCTGTGCATCTTTGAGGGGAGTCTACCTCTGTCTGCTATATACCCACCCGTCAGGTAGTTGAAGAAAACAAGTAGGTCTCCATTTTTTTTTTTTCTTCTGCTTGAACAAACCCAGTTCTCTTGGTCACTTCCTTATATATCATGTACTCCAGATGCTCACCATCTTGATGGCCCTTCACTGGACTTGCTCCGGTATGTTCAAATTTTTAGTGTACCAGAGAGCTCCAAGCTAGTCATACCACTTCAGAACCTGTCTCGCAAGCACTGAATTGAAGGGAATAATTGTTTCCCTCAGCCTGTCAGCTACAGTCCTCCTGGTACAGCCTAGTATGTGATTGGTCTTCTTTGCCACAAAGGCACAACAGTGACATGTTTTCAGGCTGCTATCCACCAGGCCCCACAAATTATTTTCTACAAAACTGCTTTCTAGCCAAACAGCACCTAGCCAGTACTTTTGAAAGACATTATTCCACCCTATATACAGGACTTTTTATTTGCCTTTTTGAACTTTATGAGGTTTCTGTTGGCCCATTTTTCCAACCTGCAGAGGTCCCCCTAAACAGCAATGTGTAGGCAAGCCCTAGCATATGGGTCACTCTCCTTTACTTGGTATTATCCACAAACTTGTTGAAGGTGCATTTCATCCCAATATCAGGTCAGAAATAAAGATGTTAAACAGTATTGGCCCTAGTTTCAGTCCCTGAGGGATGCCACTAGCTGCCAGTTGGACTTTGTGTTGCGGATCCCAACCCTTTGAGCCCACTATTCCAGATGATTTTCCATTCAACTTGTAGATGACCTGTTGAAATCCTATCTCACCAATTTGGCTTTAAGAATATTATGGG
>NW_009223718.1:0-6758 GCF_000690835.1 Fulmarus glacialis | reverse complement strand
CCTGCTGAAGTCAAAATAAAAAATATTCACTGCTTTTCCGATGTCCAAAGAGCCATTTGTCTCACCCTAGAAAGCAAACAAGTTGATCAGGTATAATTTGCCTTTGCTAAATCCATGTTGGCTGTTCCCAGTCACCTTATTGCTGTTCTTGTACCTGCACATGGTTTCAATGAAGATTTGCTCTGTAATCTTCCCCAGGACTAAGGTTAGGCTGATCAGCCTGAAGTTCCCCAGATATTTCTTTCTTGCCTTTCTTGAAGATTTGTGTGAGAACTGCCCTCTTCCAGTCATCAGGAACCTCTGCCAATTGCCATGACCTTTTGAAGATGATAGACGGTGGCCTCACACTAATAACCAGTCAGCACCCTCTGCACTGCTAGATGCATTCCATCTGGTTCCTTGGACCTGCGAATAAACAATTTTCTGAAGTGCTCCCTAATTTCTGAAGTATCTGCTCTAAAGTAATGTTTTATTCCCCCCCAGACTGTCCTACTAGGTTCGGAGATGTGGGCACCTGAACATAGACCTTACCAGAAACTAATACAGAGAAAGCATTGAGTATCATCTCAGCCTTTTCCATGTCCTTTGTCAGCAGGTCACATACCTCACTAAGCGGTAGGATGGCAATTTCATTAGCCTTCTTTTTGCTGCCAAATTACCTACAGAAACCTTTCTTGTGGCTTTTCAAATCCTTCGCTAGTTTCAGCTCCACCTGAACTTTAGCTTTTCTAACTCCATCCCTGCATACTCAGGCAATGTCTCTATGTTCACAGCAGGTAGCCCATCCTCCAACCCCATTCATCCTACCTGTGCTACATTCAAAATCTTTTAGTGGCAACAGGGAGCACCCATCATTTGCAGAACCAAGATTTTATTATTTGTCTAATTAATGCTTTAGCAATATAACCAAAATGCAAAAAAGTTACTATTAGTCCAGTTACAATATTAGTACTTATAGTTAAAATTAAGAAATTAATACCAAAAAGTTATTCACAAAAGTTAAAATTATTATATATTAACTATCCATTATCTATTCCCTCTCCCCACCCCAGTATCTATTTACGTACGTGCTGTGCTCACCCTTCTAGTGTCCCTGTGATCAATAGTGCTGGCCCTCCTCAAGCAGAATAAGGCTGAGTGTTTGTGTGGGCGTTTGCTAAAGGGCCCATCAGCATCCTCACTTCTTCACCTGAAGCAGTGTGATTGGTATCCATGGTGGGTGGCTCCAGTTGGGGTTATTTGAGTATTTCTTCTCTTAAAACAGTCTACTTCCTTTCCATTGGTTTCCAGCTCAAGTTTCAAAGTTTCACAATAACCTATACACGCTTCATTCAGTAGAGACTGTTTCCAGGTACGAAAAACGAAACAAAACAAACCTCACACATTAATAACCCTACCTATTTAATGTAATACCTTTTCCATGAGAATTCTCCCTGATTTTTGTCAAAATTATCATCGAGCATGAGTACTGCAACTGAGACTTGAGATTTCTTTTTCCTCCTAAACTGCATTTTTTTCACTGGCCACTGGAGGATGAATATATGCATACAAAAGGTCACCACACATATGCATGCATATTTGTAGTGCATTTATTTGAATATAGAAATTTACAGAGTACTGGAAAACTATTAGAATTTTCAAAGTCCGACTGAAAAAATTGTCTCACTTTAAAATAAAAATGCTTTTTCAACATGTAGTATCACTGTCATGCAAAGTTAAAGGGAAAGGAAAGAAAATATATGTCTTGGTGTAATATGTGATTATGTTTCTCATTTATATGTATTCTGCATGAGAGGGATAGAGGTATGTGTCAACTGCACAGCAGACATTTTTAACCCATCAGATAATCTCAGTCATTTTGATGCTCAGGACTGCTTTTTATGACATTCTTTCAATTCATCAGGCAGAAGAGGAGCAGATATTTTTTCACTACTAAATGAAAGTTTTAAAGATGTAGAAAGGTTAGATTGAGGGTTTTTTTTTTTGGGGGGGGGGTGTAGTTTTTTTTAATCAAGAAAGTCTGGTACAGGAAAAAAAAATACAATTCATTGGTATTAGTATAAACCTGTTCCACTGAGTTCAAAGGACCTTAATACTTTCTGTTAAATGAGGATTTAGCACTATTTTCCCCTAGTGATCCAAAATAAGTAACATGAGAGGACAATAAAACTTGTTTGCTTCTTTTGTTGTTATTCTATCCCCATTAAAATATTCTACATAGCCCTTTTTAACACAATTAAACGCTGCAGCAGTGCATATAGAGCTTTAGTCTAGAAATATGTGCTGATACACCACCCAAGAACAGCTGGAATATGAAGTATTTAAATGCAGTTTTTATCCCTGATTACTCATTAATGCTGACACCCTTAAAATACATTCAGTGAACATGGCAAGAAATAATTAAGATGGGGATATAAGTGAGTTCTCCTGATTTCAGCAAGATGGTACTTTTGTTGGGAAGACTGACTGTAAAGATCTTATTCGTAAAACCTCAGCTTCTTAATGATGTTCCATTGCACTGCACTCACCCATGTTCATTCCAACATCTCTGCCCCTGTATGATATCTCTTTAACTTTTTTCCAATCATCTCCCATTCATCCTTTCTCCTCTTGTTGCACCTTGAAACCTTAGCCCCTGTCTGCCATGCTCCCTTTTCATTCTGGCTCTGGTGAGCTGCTGAATCATCCTCCCTGGCTGCCTTCCCTTCTGAATTATTGGTGAATGTCCCTTCCTTTTCTATTACTGTTTCCTTTTTCTAAAAGTCTGTGCACCACTGTCCCACCACAAATTGCATTTCAATTCTCAATTTACTTGATGTTCTCTATGTCCCTTGCCTTCTCCCATGAACCAAGCCCTTAACTTCTGTTTGTTGAAAGTTCCCACATTCCTCTCTTCCTGGGGGTCATGGTATCCCTCAGTTCTCCAGTCTTAGTTTCTTCCGATTAATCCTATTGCAAAGCCTATTGATAAAGACATAGATCTAATGCTATATTTATACATAAATTTATACATATATGTAAATTTTTATATATATATAAATTACACACACATTAGAAACACATATTTTCTTGTCTTCATTCTATTTACAGGCTAGATAGTAAACAGAAAAAAGGATTATTAATGCCATTGGATCTGAAATAAAAATTATTAAATTAAGTAAAAGAGGAAATAAGACTGAATTTTCCAAACATAAAGTACATGAATTACCATCTAACACAAAATTTAGGATATAAATGCTGATATAACTGCTGACTGACTCATAAATCTGGGCAGGTCTCTTAAGGTCTTATGACCCTTTTCTACTCAGGAAACATCGTTTCTGGTTCTTTTCTAAGAAGTCTACCTCTGGAATGTGGTGTGGGGCAGTCCTATTCATTTCATTATAATAAAGGTATGGCAAGAGGATAAAGGACAGAGAGGAGGGCAGCCAGAGAAATATGAAATGGTTGACTTGAACCAGGTCTCTCTTCAGACAAAAAGAAAAGATTAAAAGGTGATGTCTTCTGGGAGAAGAAGAATCTGAAGAAATTAGGGACGATAGATATTGTAAGAATTCTATAATTCTATGATAAGATTATTTAACCTAAACTTTGATTATATGAACAAGTAGGGACAAATATAAATTTAAAAAAGAACAAAGGTCTAAGGGATTTCTTTATCCAAGGAAATATTAAGGCACATACATACAGAATAAACGTCATTCTAGTGAAAGTTTCATATCAGAAAATACATCTCATTAAATTACTCAAGATCTCATTTCCATTCAGGAATGTCTACCATTATTCCTTCTTATCTTAAAAGCAAACACAGTGTTTTTGATTCATTGGCAAATTAATGGTTTTTAGCATAAACTAACATTATCTATATTATTCTGGGAGAAATGAACAATTATTCCTTATGGTGTGAAAAATATTCTGTACTTCTCCAAACATCTTATTCAAATTCATATGCACAAGTAATTTAATGGCATAAAAATAAAAACAAAGATCACAGTGTAATAATATATCTCTAAATTCAGAGGCTGGCAGTAATACAGGTCAAAAACTATATATGTCAATCATGTTATGGACAGATGCATAAAGCATAATTTCTTATGTAATGGTGATGATGTAATTTGTTCTGAACTTCACAGTCTCCTTTTTATCCTGGCCAGACCTCTAATGAGAAGAAATCAAGCCAGCAAGGGAGACAGAGAAAACATAATGCATATACAGAAAAAGTTTATGGACATGTTTTGGCATAAAGCACTTTATGGAATGTCTGTCATGATCCTTCTATTTAGGAGTATCCAGCATCATTCTCCGCTTTTTTTCAGTGAACATAATGTTTCTGGTTAGTCTGCAGATGAATCTGTCCTTCTCAAATATGTCTGCTTAGTGTGTAAGAATATAACTTTGCATTAATTAAAAAAGAATATCCAAATCTAGCAGATAATCCAATAAAACCGAATTCCATCTATCATTTTCTTTCCCAACATTTCTTAGAGGAGTAGCTACATATGAATTTATTTCTCCATTTAAATATGGATCTATAACATTTCTTCTCCAAATATATTTGCTGTCCTCTTCCTGAAAACAATCACATTTAAGCCCATCTGTGTATAAAAAGTGTAGTTTACCCAGTGTATAAAACCAAGGAAATGTAGCTTTGCATGGCTTGTGAACAAACGAAAATTAATCCCTCCCCCCAAACCAAAACAGATTACAAAGAACAGTCATATTCTGTCATGTGGATATAAGTATAGTTAATCAAAATACAGACATAAATACAAAATAAATATAAATATATAAATTCAATCAGAGAATTATTTGTAAGTAGCATCTATAAGATGGATTGTTCACTACAAATTATTTAATGGCCAGTGGTTACTGAATATATCCAAACTGTTTAGCGACTTATTCAGAAATGCAATGTACTTCCTTCTTCTCCTTAAGCATTTTTCAAGAGAGCATGATGAGTGTGTGATGGTGAGTACAGACCAGAGTACACAAAAAAGAAAATAGGTAAACTTCTCAGCGACAGACATGAAGATTGTAGTTGCGTGAACAAAATTTCAGCCAGGTATATAACAACTTTCTGTGCTCAGAAAGAAATTTTCACTGATGATTTGTGTAACTAGAAGCTGAAAATTAAGTGATTGCTTGCATTTATATACAGTGACTTTGAAAATGTCATGTTTACTTAAAAAGAGATTTCTGACTAAAGTGCAGCAGTAGCACTAATTCTCTTTGAACTCTTCTTGAAAACACTGTTCTGATTTCAGTGGCCACACACTGCTAAATGACTGACTTCACCAGCAATGGAGGGTACTCTTAATTCAGTTTGTATATTAAAGTAAGAACAAATTACTTCTTGTACTCCTACTTAGAAAAATATATACTTTCTGGTCTGTGTACTGTACACAGAAAAAGAAATACCCTTCTATTTTTCTATTCCTTCATGTAAAAAAAAAAATTTATAGTTCCACTTAAAGAATTTATTTTAAAAGATTTTTTTTATGACTGGTCCATTAGCATATTATTTTTAGCTCATGTAAACAACTGCATTCATTTGCTTATCTTCCTACAAGAAGAATGAAATAAGAAATCAGATTTGCAGAATTCATACTTCCATTCATTGGAGTAGATTCTATGCTTTACAAATTAATTTCCAAGACTAACATTATCAGCTGGGACCCAAAAAGCAGGCTGAGCTCCCGTGACTTAACACTACAGAACAGAAGTGTCCCTCACATCGCCATTAGGACTGAATTTCTCCACTTCCATCTTGTCTAGGCTTTGGATTCCTTAGAGCACAAGGCCTTTAAGGCTATACGCTTTCTTCCAGAATGCTCCTTTTGGCAGTTTTGATAATCTATACCCAAGACTAACCTACTTGGAAGAGCCCAAAAATGTCAATAGATAACTTACAAGGCTGCGGAGCGTGGTATGCTGCCATACTCATACTGCACTCTCACGGCACCTTCCTTTAAAAAATTCTTTGGCAAAAGGTGGGTGTATAATAATCTTAAGGCTACCATTTCTCTCTTTCATGAAATGAAATGATTTACTTATGTAAGCAAGTGAGCATGTACAATCTTGAAACTGTTGCAAAACATTTTGGTTACTAAAATGCAAAAATCAGACTTAAAAAATGTTCTAGACAATACCAAAAAAGTATTTATTAATTGGATTAGGGCCACAGCCTGAGCTTTGTCAAAAAAAAAAAAAAAAAAAAAAGACAATGGGATGCCCCTGTGCAACAGGGGCATCACACAACTACTGCAGTTCTGAGACACTGTTGCCAATGTCTAGAAACAAAATACTTGCAGTTTGAAAATCATCAATGTAGAAAACAACAAAATCTAAGCAGTCATAGAAAATAAAAATGAATTTACTTTGTAAATTTTACTTTCATATAGCTAAATGTAAGGTTACAACAGCAGCGTATACAGACCTGCCTACAGAAGCCAACTTTTGGACAATGAATTCAACATTAGCTGTTGTTCAAATGCAGTGTCAAAAATGGTTTGTGCAATCCTCAGATGTATAAATTGAAGACAGAGTAAGAAGTCGAGTTCACCTTTACACAGCACTGACAACACTGATACTGAAGTGCTAGATGTAGTTCTGTTGTCTAAACTTGGAAAGTGGAACAAGGAAAGAAAGAACTGAAGAAATAGCTCAAGTGCTAGAAAAAACCCTTTACAGAGAGCTCAGTATATTTGGCCTTTCTGAAGAGAGTTGAATTAGAATCATCGAATCATTAAGGTTGGAAA